>NW_019384460.1:1021564-1056171 GCF_000671375.1 Centruroides sculpturatus
CAACTGTCAGAAGCTTTAAATTCAAAATCTGTAAATTGTTGTGCTGCTGCTAAAGCCCACTGTTGTAAATTCCGAGTAGTCACTTGTTGATAATTCTCTCGGGCTTCAACAAAACGATCACGTGTCCAGGAATTGATTGTTTCGTACTTATCAAATTGATTTCCTCCTTTTTTTATCTCTTCTTCCCATTGGGATAAATATTCCTTCTTTTTTAACCGGCTGCATCCTTTTTTTTGCAATGTTTGTAGATTCCACGTGGGGTGAGCCTTTGCGATATTAACAACTTTAATTTTGTAATCAAAAGAAAGATGGTCTACCTCTCTCTTTTTTTTTTTTTCCTTCTGGTTCATACTCATCTGATAAGCTATATTCATGATAAATTGTCTGGTGATATTGATCAAAGTGAAAAAAAATCTTTTAATATTCCATATTAACATTTAACTAAAGAATTCTCTACTATAGCTGTTATTGATTATCCTTTAATTGTTTTTGTTAAAAAAAAAAAATATCATAAAACAGTGTGATTAGTGGAACATATTTTGTAAAAAACTTTTTCTAGTCACTAGTTATGACTATATACAGATACTACTGTATGATACAGTGTGTATATGCTGTATATAAATATAAATATATATATATATAAATATATAAATTAACATGCTCTGTAGAAATGCAGTCAACTTCGCTACTACGCAGTCCAGATTAGAGGAAATCCGCTCTGTAATCTGCTTTAATCTGTTTTTGTAATCTCGACCAGTTGGCATTTCATCTTTTATAACGGAAAATTTCTTTGGCCATATGCTAATTTTCAAAAAACAGGCATTTTAACATAATTCACAGATTGTATTTTTAATAAAAAGGCAACCAAATGTCGTTAAATTTTTAACAACCGTTACACACGAGGCAATTTTTTAATCGGGAGAATGATCAGTTTGCCAAATTGCGGCGTGGTAGTGGCTTGGTTAATTTAAATTCTTCGAATTGGATTCCTTAATCGAGGGTGGCTGCTTGAGAAAAAAGTACACCTTGCGTCGTTTTTTATATAAATTGTTGTTTCGTAACGTCTCGAGATGTTCACGCAGTTGTTAAAACTACGATCCTATCAAAAGATATTTAAATATAGTAAAAAAAATAATAATAATAAAAATAGATATTTTATGCTGCGATTTGTTTCCTCCGAATCAGATTTTGAATAACTTTTTATATTCTTGTTCGTATTTTTTAAATTCTTCTTCGAATTAGAACCAAAGATTACAATATGCAAAGATGAGAGTACAAAAAAAACAAAGAAAATTCTATCATATTTTCGATCACGAACCTCCGACACTTGACATATCAGTACTACTCGTTTGTGATCGTTTAAGAAAGAAGAAAAAAAACATATAACAATACTTATTTCCATTAATAAATGAGCCATTTTCAAATTTAGCCATAGGGTTGTACAGTTCGTCATTCTGTTTCTTTGTCTGATTTCATGTAGTATTCTCTGACTTATTTAATGTATTTATTTGTGCTTTCTTTTGCATACAAATTGTGTAATTTTAGCGAGTGCTTTACAAGAAAAACTAGCCAACTATTTACATAAATGATATCGATATACTGACGTCGATCGTACGTGACAAATTAACTGCGCAGTTGATTACTATTAGCAGGTGCCTAATTAAACTCACTGAAATAATTTTATTGTTAATATGCCTTCACGTTGCTGCGTAGTTAAATTGTCATGCAATTAGAGTCTAATATTAAGTACTGGAATTAGAAAATGACTACTATGCAACTTAAGTGTCGACTAGCGAATTTCCGTTTCTTATTTCGTCGAATCTTCGTAAAGGTTTTTCTCATTTTTTGTAACAGAGTCAAGGAAGACTCAATTAAAAATCTGGCACTTTCTGTTTTTTGTACACCCGAGTGACTCGGAATGCTCGGATTGTATCCGAGTCGCAAGCTCGACAGAGACGATTCCAAAACCTCTTTGTTGTGCGTAAAGTGAGCCACATTTAAATATATGTAAGCAATAATTGGAGAGCAGGTAGCAAATAGGAAAGTGTTCTCCATTACCAAAATCAAATAAGTCTACCTCATTAGGTAAATGTTTCATTCCTTTCTTGGTATTGAGTTGGTAAGGTTAGATTCGAAACTCTTACATTCGAAATTTCCATTCAAAGCATAGAAGAGGATAATTTACCTATGCATTTCGGAATTTATTTGTCAAAATTTAAAAAGTTGTGCCTTGTACTAAACTCCAAAATTTTGTCAACTCGTAAACTTTTATTATCGATTAAAAATATACGGCACATTTACGTACATTCGTATTGCTGTTTGATTGGAAATTTTTCCGTTTTTTGACGTTAATTTACCTGTGTTTACAAGTGTCTCGATAAGTAAACATTATGATAATTATGAGTATTTGAAATAGTCTTTGGTAGTATGTAAATGTTTAAAAAAATGATAAACTTAATTCCAGTTCTGTAATTTTAAGTCGCACGTTTATAGTTTTGAGAATGTAATTGCATTTAAATAAAACTGGAATTTTTAAACTTGCTTTATCAACTATAATCTGTAAAAAAGCTTGTGATGTAATGTTTTTATATGCTATTTGTGCAATGAAATTAAAAGTCTGACTACAACTGTATTTTGTGTCTTCATTTTTGCATGAGCTCTTGTAGTGAATATAACGTAGAATATGTGATAAGTATTTAAACAGTGGCCGAATGTCTGTAGTTGGTCATGGGGTTTGTACCTAACCAAGATTGCTTATCATAGAGAAAATCTGGAAAACTGCACGCAGCCAGAGAGACAAGATTCCCACGAAAGTCCTCTCGAGTGGTACCTCCTCTCTGGCAGATCGCCCACATGTTGCAATACCTTATCCTATCAGTCCTACCTAACAAATAACCTAATTTTGAATTCAAACTGCAAGAAAGTTATCATGATCCCATGGTTTTTTTTGGAAGTCCATTGAGTCTTCTGAAGCCAAAATCATTGTAGTTCGAGAACAGTGCATGCTACTATTAATGGTTAGATGATTGAATGCAGTTGTAAATTTACCATTGCTAATTTGGCTATTTTATAACTGCTATTTGGTATAGTTATGGAAGTATTCCTCACCTTTAACTTATGGAACCTGTATGAAATCATATATATGAAGTAAATGTGTGTTTTGATTATCATAAACTACTGTTAAACATTAAGTGGTGTTTTTTATGTGTGAAGTGACTGTAAAAAATTGGTACATCAAACACATTTATGATGGCAATGGGTATGTTGTCGTTGTCAATCAATCAATATGAGGCATCTGCATACAAAGTTTGTGTGATGTGTGATCAGTCATGTCACGTAAACTTAACACATCTGGGCTTTGTATTGATAAATTAATATGAGGCACTGTAATGGTTGTATCTTGTACTATAAGATCTGACGTGTCACGGGACATGAAGCGAGTGATGTTTTATCATGGAGAATATGGATTAAATTATAGAATCTTAATGGCCACTCCAGTATTTTCACCATTTTCAGAAGAATATCTCTCTAACAACGTTATACCAAATTATACTTTTCAGAATATTTAAAACTGAAGCATAATTTTAATAAAACTGTTTTCTAGTCAACCACAAGAGTGGCAAAACAAAGAGGAGTATCATAACGGACCAGAAGGAAACGTGGAAAACCAAGTCCGACCGAAACGAGGCGGCAAAGGGATAAAACAACTCCTCAAAACATATTTCTCTATTGCAGTACTCTATCTCTCCATAATCCCAGAATCTAGAGAGAAAACAGATTTTTAAATTACTAATTAGTACACAAAATTAATTGTAATTAAAACTTTGTTAATGTTAATAGTAAATTCTAAATTGCAGCACGTTATATATTATAATTTTAAGATAACAAAATTCTTATTTATGAAATAATTGACTACAATCCAGTATGCATCGAACGGCACCGGTTCTGCGACATACTAAAATGTGTTTTGACATTCACCAAGTTCGTCAGTGGATATGGTGAGCTCCAACAAAGCAATGTGGGCCATCTCCACAGTTATATTATAAATGCCATT
The DNA here is from genome assembly GCF_000671375.1 of Centruroides sculpturatus. Lineage (NCBI taxonomy): Eukaryota > Metazoa > Arthropoda > Arachnida > Scorpiones > Buthidae > Centruroides > Centruroides sculpturatus. The sequence continues at coordinate 1,025,619 of NW_019384460.1, forward strand.
TCTACTGTGTTATTTTGACAAAATGGTCTGCAAATGCCATTATTGAGCAGTTAGGCTGCCAGATATTCGAGTAATAGCTTATTAAACCATTTGCTGGTGCATCACTCATGGCCGAGTTTGATGCATACTGGAATGTACCCGTTGAATGAAACACTTTCTAGAAATTTTAGTGTGTCTTGAGAAAATTGTAGTGTTACAACAGAAGCAAAATTTATAGAAATTGTTTTTATACTTTAATGTAATGCATGTTAAAATTCTGTCACTTTTATTTACATTAATTGTAGAGCCATGATTAATTTGTCTATATAATTCCATTATAGAGGTCCTTCCAAAAAATTTGGAAAATTTCATGCTTGGTAACTAAATAAACTGAGCCGACACTTTAAACATGGTCTTTTCTATTGACGTGCAGTGATTGTTTTTTTTTACCGGATAAAACTTTAAAAGATTTAAAATTATTTTTATTATTGCCATACCTCTTTGTTCTTTTTGTCTTCCAAGGTGCGCAAACAAAGTTGACACTGCTGGTCAAAGGAAAAGAAGGAATGTCTTCCACTCCGCATCCGTTAATGCTACAGTGTGGCGTCCACGACTTCAAATGATACCTGAAGGATATTTAATTTAATAATTATGAATTTTTGTGTGTTTCTTAAATATATTTCAATGATGCATGTCGTATGGTAGATTAATTTGGAGATTCTAAAAAATTAAATTGACACTGACTTATTTTAATGATAATTAGACTATACAAAGCACTAAATCTATGTAAATTAGTAGGACAAGTGCAACAGTTAACACAAGTACGGCACTTTGTGTAAATCCCAAATTGTTATTTATATCAAAAAGAATGGAAATTGCATACATGACTCTGCTCTGTGGATACTAAGAGGAGAGTTTTACCAGGCTCACAATGGGGTAACCAAGTATCGGGAATGGTATTCTACACATTTGGGACACCCTCCACAGAAATTTTTGGGATCATTCACCAGGATTCAATCCCACAAGCAGTGGTGCAGTGGAGCTGAGAATGAAGGGAAGAGTGTTATTGTAGGAAACACTGCTTCTTGCCATCCTGGTGTAGAAATTTGTTTGACAAGAGCTCAAAGTTTAAAGTACAAATGACTAAATTTAAAATTTTCAAACACATTTGACAAAAATATACACAATCAGAAAATTGTTTAATGATTTTATTCTTACATTTTAAACTGAACAACATGAAACAATTCAAAGTTTTTTTCTTAATCCTTCATGTTACGGTTCTACAACATTAATGTTTATTAATTTTATCTATATAAATAACTTTTTATTGTGTGTAATGGATTAGTAACACTTATAAAATGAGAACCCTTTGAATCCAAAAAAGCACAAAAGAAAAATGGCAAGAAAATGCCATGCATATGTGTGTTTGCATCTGTTTTGCTTAATATCTCAGGACGGATTGAAGATAAAAGTCATGAAATTTGGCACAGTAGTTTGTATATAAGGGGCTTGATGCTATTAAATTTTGGTTGGGAAAGATCAAGGGGATGGAGAGATAGAGGGTGGTCAGGTGTCATATTGTGGAAAGAATCAGACTTAATGAATATTTTAATTGTTAGCATTTGTAGTGTTTTATAAAACTCATCTTCACCCTCAAAATTAAGTCTTTTGCTATTTTATAATAATTAAAAATATATAAAGCTTTTTATAACAAAATCCGTAACAGATGGCGCCACATACAATTTTAGTTATTTTGATTAATTAGTAATTACTAGCATAAATATAACACTACTTAATCCGACAATCGTTTTAATAAATAAATTCGGTTTTTTGGGTCCCCCTCGTGCAATTGTCATAAAGGGGTTTGGTTTTAAGGATAGCATTTTCTAGTAGGAAATGATATATGCAAATTTTTTATCATTTCTCGGACAAGGCACGGATATTGTATAAAACACACTAAGAAACAAGTTAAGCAACAGAACAGAAAAACTGAAGAAATACACCTAAATTCCCATTAAAATGTCTCTCATTCTCATTAAAGACAGGACCAGATGTCTCTGGCTTGCCGGGATGGAAAAAAAAGCAATGAAAGATACCATTATGCAATGTATAGCAGACAATATATGTGAAGTACAGTCGACCCCCTATAACACTGTTGATTTTTCCGTTTTATATGAATTCCATGTTGTACGAGTCACTTAGATTTTATAAATACCTGTGCCGGGCTGTGAACGGCTCAAATTTGTAAAATCTAAGTGACTCGTATAACATGGAATTCATATAAAACGGAAAAATCTACAGTGTTATAGGGGGTCGACTGTAGTGTTATGCTATAACAAACAAGTATTTCAAACTACTTCACACGTATTGAGAATGGGCCGAGTTTTATACAGTCCACTGCATAATGTTGCATTTCTGCAATACTTAATTCAATAATACCGATTAACCGAACGTCCAATTATCCGAACCACCGTTTGACCTTTCCCTCCCGCTGATGTCACACTGCAATTCTCTTAAGTCGTGCGACTATTTTCTGTGACAGATCCAAATGAACGGGAACATAATTTAAAGTTTTAGTATGAGTTTAATGGATGATAAGTGGGAATCCCGATCCTTCCTCTTTAAATAAAGGACGATAAGTCAAAACCCCCAAATCCTCCTTAAAGGATGATGAGTGGGAATTCCAATTTCTCAAATTGAAAAACTTAAAATATAGAACAACATCAACATGATTATTAATGGTTAATTATACCCAAATATAATTGACCATTTTGGTATACTTTGGTACTTACTTAACAAAGGAACCGAGTATGCGCCAAATGGACCTTCCATTAATTCTTCCAACTTCCGCATACACAATTTGCACTTGCAGATGATAAGGTAAGTCGTGGCACGTTTCCAAAGTTCCCCTCTCCGAATCTTCGCTCTCATTTAAATTACTGTTAAAACGAATAAACATCCGAAATATTATAATAAAAATTAATTACAATTCGAGAATTTAATTGTAATTAATTTAATTACCTGACGATAATTTTAAGAAAGTCCGAGATATTTTCGAGGTCCGGATTTCCTCCCTTACTGATGTAATTTGCTTGATAAAGATCTTTGAATAGATTCATCAGATCCCATCTGAAAATAGTTAAATCTCAGTTAAAATTCAGTTTTACATCATCATCATCATCATCGATGATTTAATACAGAATTTCTTCAAGTTTTGTACGTAAATTGAGAAATTTTCACCATAGAAAATGCTGATTTATGGCGTAAAACGGGATTTTTATGAATTTTTGAAGTATTTATGGCTCATTTTTACTCACAATAACTATCATTGGTTGGTTTCAAAGCTGAAAATCTTCCACAGAAGATGATTACACAGGAAGATTGTATTGTGTTTGTTATAAATATACTTCTACGAGGGTGTTTTTATGTAACATTTGGTGTTATGAGAATAAAAGGTGATGACACACTTAATTTTCTTGAATCTTTCTTCTGGAGTTTAGGACATTTTTCTCAAATTTCAGTACTTTGTTACAAAAACAAAGAATTTTATGTATTGAGTACGTGTTTATAAATTCAGAATAAAACAAAGAATTTCAATACTTTCGTTCATTTGTCATTTATCAAGGCCCTTCAGAGAAGCCCAGGCTTTCTGTGAGGCTCGAACTTTATTTCTAGACCCTACAAAGACTAAGAAGAACACTGGAAAGAGTAGTTTCTAACAAACGTCCTTCTGGACGGGTGGTAGGGCTCTAAACGTGGTATGTTCCCCCAATATTTTTGTACCACGAAGTATAAACGAGTACGGTACACAGTAGATACGCTTTAAACACCACTACGATAAATTTTTAGCTGTCATTGGCCCCAATCCACAATATCCACGCTTGTTTTTGAGGCCTCCTTTGTGTTGTCCGGAGTCTTCCTTTCGTAGGGCCTGCCTAGCGTACCAATTATACATTACTTTAATTACGGAAACAATATTACGTGAAATTCCTGTATATAAAGACACGATATTCTGTTACGAAACACGGAAACACGAGCCATTTCCTTCTCCCCCCCGTATCTGGCACGAAGCCAGAATTTTTTTAAATAAAAAAAAATCGCATTCAATGCTATTTTTCTAACGTAAATGTCATCACATTTTATGTTTAAATCGCATGCAATTTAAAAAAAAAAAAAAACACGGGCCATTTAACAGGTGAGCAACACAACTTACGTTAATCAATTTAATTGGGATGTTCCTTAATTATTTCATCAATAAATTCATTTTCTTCTTTTTTTTTAATGATGAATGTTGCATTCGCGGAAAGATAATTGCATTTATACGAGGGGAATGTTGCATTCTCGTGTTGATAAAGGGAAAATGTTGCATTCTGGTCTATAAAACTGCATTTATACGGGGAAGAATGTTGCATTCTGGTCGAGATAATTGCATTTATACGAGGGGAATATTGCATTCTCGTGTAGATAAAGGCATTTTTATCAGGGGAAATGTTGCATTCTCGTCTAGAAAAATTCATTTATACGAGGAGAAATGTTTGCATTCCGTAAAGATAACTGCATTGTTATCGGGAAGAATATTGCATTCTTACGAGTACAATTGCATTTGCACTAAGATAATTACTGCATTACAAAACCCAATTAATGATTATTCATTCATCGATTCAGATAATTTAATAACAAATGAATAAGAATGGAATAAAGCAATTGCAGGAACAGAACGATTAAAAACTTAAATGTCAGTCACGTCGACAGATAGCAGCAGTCGACAATAAACGGAAACAATTTATGCTTATCTGCAAGACATTGCAGCATTTCTCCAATAGTAAATTCGCTCGTCTATTAATATTCTACACCAATAATTAGGGAAGAAAAATTACAGAATTTGATAGAAAAAAAAAATACCCGAAAGTTTCATCTTCCTCGACAGAACTCATAAAACTTTCATTTAATATTCTCTCCTCTAAATACTTTTAATCACTTGACCTTTAATATATTAAACTTTTAAAAAGAAATTACAGTGTATATACAGTTAAACATGCATATTGATACTACAGCCTGTTCTTCTGTTATACAATATATTTTATGCCCGTTTATTTTACTTTATAAATAGGCCCATAATTTGACACCAGATTTTAACACAGCAAAACTCTATCTCCATTCAGAATTTTCTAAACACGACAAGGTGATTAAGAATTCTAAACAATCGGCTCTTTCGTATAAATCCTTACAATACCCATTATATTGTCATCGTTAAGAGGTAATGACACGGAATTCTTAGGGTGAAATTCATAGCCCCAAGTCGGACATCCTGCAATTAATACTACAATATCAACAATATAATTAGAAATTGAACGATTAGTAAAGTTATATCAGAGAATTCTAATGTTAAAGTATAGCAATTATTCTGGTTTAATTAATAAGAGGCTTGCATGAAAGTGTGGCTTGATAGATTCTATAATTAATGTCAATTATAATAAGAGAGTTAATTGATCATCGTCGTGAATTTTCCTTCCGAATGTAATTTAAGATAAAGAAGCTTCAGCTCTATAACCGATATAATTGTCAAAAAAAAAGCGTTTTTTATGTTCTGTAACATGAAATAACATTAAAAATATGGGTTCTTACAGTCGACTCCCTATAACATTGTTGATAATTCCGTTTTATATGAATTCCATGTTGTACGAATCACTTAGATTTTACAAATACGTGTGCCGGGCTGTAAACGGATCACGTATTTGTAAAATCTAAGTACTCGTACAACATGGAATTCATATAAAACGGAATTATCAACAGTGTTATAGGGGGGTCGACTTTACTTTCAAATATTGTTAAAGTATTATCATCGTTTTTTAAGGCGACCTCTGAATCGTGCCAGTTCACCCTGCACCGAAAATCTAGGGTTCCGTGATATGGCCTAAAGTTAAATTTCGATATTCTTAGTTAAGAAATAATTAAAAGATTGATTTGGGGACCCCAGGTAATGGCCCTTTTTTGCCCATAGGATAAAGCTTTAATGTGATTTATTAAGTTCAATTTGGCTATTTAATATTGAGCTTAATAAATAAAGGAGGGGGGTAGTAAAATCACCGACAAAATATTCGTTTAAAAAGAGATCCTTACGCTCAATGACATAAAATTAATATAAAGAAATAAGAAATGTAACCTTCACCATTAACAAAAAGCAGTGTTAAGCTGAACAATACTAACAAAGAAGGATTTGTGTTCACCAACACAAAGTAATAGTTCATAAAAAAATCACAATCAATAAAAAAAATGACAAAAAAATTCATATTTTCCAACAATTTCTCTAGTTTCTAACATGCTTTTAACACGTCCAACACCATTATTATTCAATCCATCTTCATCTTTTAACAATTAATATACAAAAGAAAAAAAAAACTTATTGTGTGACGTATATTTTATTATGTATTTTTTTATTATCCAATAAAGTAATCTGAGGATTATTTATGCAAATTCTCGACAGCTGATTAATACAATTTGATGTTTTTAAAGTGCAAAATGCATTAAAATCTGCTGAAAGTTTGGCAAACTTTTTGAACATTTAAAAAAAAATTTACATAAAATATACTCTTAAAATTCAATTTAATAAAGATTTTTTGAGGCCTCATAAAGTTAAAAGTGTCTCTTTGTTATTAAAATAATAATAAATTTGAAAGCTTTAAGATATAAGCTTTAGCTTATGTATAAATCTGATTAAATAATAAAAGCATAAACCTTTGAGGCCTCTTTAAATGTGAGGCCCGAACTAAATGGCCCCTGTAATAGAATCTAGATATAGGGATATTGCTGTCTCCCCTGTGACTGCTTGTTATCTAGATTTTAAAGTTTGTAAGTTAGATATTATACATGTCACGCAAGTGTTAACTCTTATCAAACTTTAAATTATTATCCAATTTCATACTTGAAAGGATTTATGATTTATTATCCTCATACAATACTCTATCTAGACCCATATTTGATATAATAATTTAGAATGGTGATTGAAGAGAAAACTATCATAAAGTTTTGTAAACAGGCAAAAAGAATATGTAATTTGTTTTTATACAGGATGGACTGAAAGTCAGTTAACCACTCTAAAAGGCTAAATATTGCCTCATTCAAATACTTTATGACATAGCAAATTTTACAAAAACTATTGAAATTATTTATGATTCATATTTGCAAGTATGCACACAGTTAAATGACTTTTGGGCCATTGTGTGTAGAAAAGTATTAAATTTAGGAAGAAAGAATAAATTAATAATTCAAATAGACAATTACAGCCTTGAATCCTTTGCTATGGACTTCAGGAAACTAGATTTAAAATTAACCGAACAATCCACAGGGCAATCATATTGCTTATCACTGTCAAACTAGAGAACGGCACAATGCACAATTCTAATCATAACCGATGGTATTCACTATGGAGCATTATATAGGCAAAAATTTCTAAACTCCAACTTATTTCAAGGTCTAAGAACAGCTATTGGAGATTACTTTAACGTCTCGGGTTCCATAACATCCAAAATAACATGGAAAACATTTAAAATTTGTGCAGAAAGGAGAGGGAAACATACAGATAGCTTCTAAATTAACATAAGGGCTTTGTGACTATTCTGTAATCAGTGCCACAAATTAATAGCTAATTTATAATTAATATCTTAAACAAGCCTACAAACATATGTAACATCAGAAATAAATTTAATGCTAATTTATTAGCATTATTAAAAAAAATAGAGTATTTATTATAATGTACTGTACTACATTCATAATTCTTCTTAATCATAGAGTTAATAATTCATTAAGTAATATGAGCAATTAGCAATGAAATATATAAATGAAACTGCAATTCAATCTTTACAATGGTTGACTGACTTTTGGACAACTCTGCATGTTACTGGAATATCAATTTAGTTTTCATTATTAATCATATATCAGAAACACTACTGTAATTATTGTATATTGAATTATGACAAGGAGTAATAATTGTATTTAAGATTAAAAACACTTTCTTTTTTTAAATATTTTTGAAAAAATTAAAAAAAAAAGAGTTTAATCTAGACCACTTCGCGCCAGTCGTATCTTTAAAGTCATTCATCAGTTTTACTCTGCCGAGCCAAGGCAATTTCGAAACAGAAAAATCAATTTTCTATAAGCCAAAAATGATTGAGTGTCTTATTACTCATACCTGCCTCTTGCTAATATTTAAAAATCCTTATTTTATTATTATTATTATTATTTACTTTCTTTAACATTAAAATTTTATTTATACTTAAAAATAAAATCATTCAATTTGATGATTAATTTATTTAAAGATTAATCATGTATAATGACTTTAGTAAAATATTATTATAAACAAATTTAGATATTGTTTTAATGCATTTAATAATAATGATTTTTATTACTAATTTTTAATTAAAAAAATAATAAATTAAATCAATTTGTTTATCATAAATATTAGATAATTGCTTTTTCTTTTACTCTAATGAATTTTGTATAAGATCTTTTAATGTCCTCTTCCTCTATAATGCTTAATTAGTTTCTTTAACTAAAATATATGCACTTTATAATTAAATATGTTTAATTTTCTTTTAATGAATGTAAAATTTTGTAAAGAATGTAATTACAAATATTTATGATTTTTAATTTTTGCTTTGTGTCTACTTGATTCTTAGTGGTCCAGTATGGAAGAATTCTTTGATTTAAGGAAATTATGTAGGAATTTTTTAATCAGATTTTTAGCCATTTATGAAGAATTCCTACACAAATGGCTATAGATTTTTTAGGAGAATTTACAGCCATTTATGTAGGAATTCTTTAGGAAAAGCTATAACCATTTATGAAGGAATTCTCTAACAGAAGGAAACCGTAATTGAATTCTTTAAGCATTTATAGGCACTTATTAAGAAGTTTTTCAACAAAATCTACACCCATTTATGAAGTAACTCCTTGACGGAATTCTTTAACAGAAGAAAGTCGCCAACGATTTCTTCGGGCGGAAGCAATTTATGAAGGAATTCTTTAACATAATTCACTTGTAAACGATTAGAAGTTACTCATACATACAAAATAAATTTACATCAATTAACTTAATAAAAATTTTATAAATCTGATTAAATAATAAAAGCATAAACCTTTGAGGCCTCTTTAAATGTGAGGCCCGAACTAAATGGCCCCTGTAATAGAATCTAGATATAGGGATATTGCTGTCTCCCCTGTGACTGCTTGTTATCTAGATTTTAAAGTTTGTAAGTTAGATATTATACATGTCACGCAAGTGTTAACTCTTATCAAACTTTAAATTATTATCCAATTTCATACTTGAAAGGATTTATGATTTATTATCCTCATACAATACTCTATCTAGACCCATATTTGATATAATAATTTAGAATGGTGATTGAAGAGAAAACTATCATAAAGTTTTGTAAACAGGCAAAAAGAATATGTAATTTGTTTTTATACAGGATGGACTGAAAGTCAGTTAACCACTCTAAAAGGCTAAATATTGCCTCATTCAAATACTTTATGACATAGCAAATTTTACAAAAACTATTGAAATTATTTATGATTCATATTTGCAAGTATGCACACAGTTAAATGACTTTTGGGCCATTGTGTGTAGAAAAGTATTAAATTTAGGAAGAAAGAATAAATTAATAATTCAAATAGACAATTACAGCCTTGAATCCTTTGCTATGGACTTCAGGAAACTAGATTTAAAATTAACCGAACAATCCACAGGGCAATCATATTGCTTATCACTGTCAAACTAGAGAACGGCACAATGCACAATTCTAATCATAACCGATGGTATTCACTATGGAGCATTATATAGGCAAAAATTTCTAAACTCCAACTTATTTCAAGGTCTAAGAACAGCTATTGGAGATTACTTTAACGTCTCGGGTTCCATAACATCCAAAATAACATGGAAAACATTTAAAATTTGTGCAGAAAGGAGAGGGAAACATACAGATAGCTTCTAAATTAACATAAGGGCTTTGTGACTATTCTGTAATCAGTGCCACAAATTAATAGCTAATTTATAATTAATATCTTAAACAAGCCTACAAACATATGTAACATCAGAAATAAATTTAATGCTAATTTATTAGCATTATTAAAAAAAAATAGAGTATTTATTATAATGTACTGTACTACATTCATAATTCTTCTTAATCATAGAGTTAATAATTCATTAAGTAATATGAGCAATTAGCAATGAAATATATAAATGAAACTGCAATTCAATCTTTACAATGGTTGACTGACTTTTGGACAACTCTGCATGTTACTGGAATATCNAGGAGGAGGAGGAGGTGGGGGATGTAGCAAAGTCGCGCGTGTGTGCATTTGACATTTAACTTTGGCGACAACACGGAATCAGTAGGACACCCATTACCACACTACACAAAATACAGAAGTAACTTAATACAGTATAGTTGGCGACTCACGTAATCTCCCAAGAGCACACTCAAACCAACATCACTTTAGTAAAGTGGAAAAAATAAGAAAAATAAAATAAAATAAAATAAAAACATATAAAAAAAAAAAACTATACTCCTTTTTACGACATCACACTTTACCTTTGGAAGCTAACTCGGTATATCAATAAAGGAACTGCATCTTAAAGAGAGGGAGAGGGAGGAAAAAAAAGTAAAATTAAACATCTAGGTGACATTATAAACCTTTAATCCGACAGAAGATCTTTAACAGGAAGTTGGTAGCTTTCTTTAGAGAAGTGTATCGATTTTTCTTCTTCCATATTTTAACATACTTTGCATATCGAATCGAAGCTGAGGAATTTATTAACTCCTTCCTAATGCTTTTATTTTGAAAACGTGAGCGGTTTAAATTGCTATATTAAATTGAAATCCATGAAAACAGTAAATTAAATATTAAAAAAAAACCGTTCCTTAAAAGGTTAAACGGTGTTTTTAGAAGTGATTCAAAAAAGGTGCTGCCACGTCTTCAACAAGATCCATACTCTAAGATGGAGTGAAATCGTTGTAAATGTCGAAAAAAATCTAAAAAAAATTAGTTCTTAATTCGGAATTTATTCAAGTTTTAGCATATTTTGCAGCGTACAGTTCAAAATTTATTCACATTTTAAAATAATTTGCATAACGAAGCACAGAAGCTGAGGAATTTATTAACTCCTTAATGCTTTTATTTTGAAAACGTGAGTGGTTTAAATAGCTGTAATAAATTAAAACCTATAAAATCACTAAATTAAATATTTAAAAAACCTTTTCTTCTTGGAAATAATGTAAAAAAATATTTCTTTAAAAGATTAAATAGTGTTTTTAGAAGTGCTTCAACAAGATCCATACTCTAAGATAGCGTGAATTCGTTGTAGATGTCGGAAAAAACAACCTAAAATAAATTAATTCGGAATTTATTGAAGTTTTAGCATATTTTGCAACGTGCAATTTAAAATTTGTCCATATTTTAAAATAATTTGCATACGGAATAAGCCGAGGAACTTATTAACTCCTTCCTAATGCTTTAACTTTGAAGACGTAATGCAGTTTAAATAGCAACCTGTAAGTTAAAAAATATATATAAAAAAACAACATATTAAATATTAAATAAGTTTTTCCTTCTCGAAAATATTCTAAAGATGTCTTTATTTAAAAGATTAAATGATTTTTTTTGAAGCGCTTCAACATGGTGCTGTCACATCAACTTGTTGAGAACGTCAGAAACTTGTGGTAAATGTCAAAAAAATTTAAATTAAATAAGTTTTTAACTTAAAATTTATTATTTTTAAAAGGTTTTTATTGGTGATAAAGTTTAAATTATATAATTTTCTTGATTTTCTATACATTAACTTAAAAATTCGTTATAATTGATGGACTCATCCGGATTAAAATTAACGTTTTAAATTGTAATTTTTAATATTTTAATTGTGTTTTTTTGAAGATAAGCTCACCCGTGATTAATTTCTAACGATATTTTACGAAGAATTTTATAAAATTTTGTTATAATCAGCAATAAATTGAAAGAAGAAGGATATACAAAAAGCATCAAAAACTGCGGCAGTTTCTAAAATAATTTATCATTTACAAGTTTATGTGGAAAAATATTTAAGAAATAATTCTAGAAACATAATTTAATCCGATTTATTCAATATAATGCCAATTTAGCTTACAATCTTAACCGTGAAAGTACGATCTCTCCTAAAATAGTTCATAAAAAAAAATTAGATTTAGGGGGAAAAAAGCATAAAAAACAATAAATTTAAAAAAAAAAGTTAGTAGAATGCTCTTAACAGTTTCATTTTTTATATCATAAAAAATTTCTTATGGATTTTTAAGATAGCAATTCATAATATGAGATTATCGAGAGATGGAGCATCGTTGGAAGAGAGGGATTACAATAATGATGCATCCAGTGGAAACCCCGTGGAACAGTTACTATGGCAACAAGCTCCAATGTATGTAAGAGAGAATATTTCATTAGATAAAGCTACTTTTCACTCCCGTGATTTTATATGTATAAATATATATTAATAAATTCCTCTACGTATTCCCTTCATGTTTAAAGATTACTTGTCACAAGTTATAATTAAGAAAACTTATTGCCTTCAACGTTTGCTATTAAACAGAGAGAATAGCATTTATTGCTTGCTTAATGAAATTCGAAATCCTTATTAGCAGCCAGAAATTTTCCCTTAATTGATATCATCGAAGATAGGTTTACATTATCTTAAACATAATTTACTCCCTTATTAGAGTGGGATCTATATCTTTAATATACTTAATTAAGTATAATGAAAAAGTATAAGGTTATTTCTCTTCATTCATGGAAATTTAAAAAAAAAATGCAATTTGCAATTTTCACGTTTATGCCTAATAAATTTTAATTTATAAATTTGTAATTTTATTCAAATGATTAAAAAATTAATTGTGTTGGCTTAAACACGATTATGTACAGTATATGTTAACAGTGTTTGTTTTCTACCCTGAATTATTAAAAATTCATCCTCTTAAAATTATTAAAAATCCCTTAAAATTCCCTAAAACGATTAAAAAATCTTCTGAAAATGATTAAAAATCACTGAAAAATTCCCTAAAATGAACAAAATTCCCTTAAACATTTCCTAAAATTATTTAAAATCGTTTAAAAATTCCCTAAAACAAATAAAATTCCCTTAAATATTCCCTAAAATTATTTAAAATCCCTTAAAAATTCCCTAGAACGATTTAAAAAATCCATTAAAATTCCCTAAAATGATTAAAATTTCCTTTAAAATTATTTAAAATCCCTTAAAAATTCCCTAAAACGATTTTAAAAATCCATTAAAATTCCCTTTAAAATTATTTAAAATCCCTTAAAAACTCCCTGAAAATGATTAAATATTCCCATAATTTCCTGAATATTATTAAAAAAAATTAGTTATAAGTAAATAAATACAGTATAAATTTTACAAATTTTCTCTCATTTACAATTCTGAAAGTTCAAAAATATAATTTTTTTCGATAAAAAGAAAAAAATACAAAGAATAAATTTGTCATATCCAGAAATTTGCAGACAAATTTATTTTCTGCATTTCTTTTATCTAAAAAATTATATTTCCTGAGTTTTCTAAGATAGAAGAATTGTAAATAAGTAAAATTTTTCTGTATAATTTCTTCAGAATTAAACTTAAAATTATAAAGAAATTTTATAATTTTTATATAAAAATCTTTATATAATCTAAAAATAACATGCAATTTAAATTCGTAATTTTTAGATTAAAAAAAAACTAAAAGAAATTGTAAGAATTAATTATAAATGTTATAAAATTTTAAAACCTGAGCCTTTAGATTAGAACCTTAGGATTATTTCATTTTTATTAAATAAAAATGCCATAAATTTAATGTAAAAAAATTTTTTTTTAGATTTCTTTAATATCATTTACAATCAATTTTTACAAATTTCCTTGTAAAAAGAAGGAAAAAATTAATTTACACAGATTTTTTAGAGTACAGTCGACCCCCTATAACACTGTTGATTATTCCGTTTTATATGAATTCCATGTTGTACGAGTCACTTAGATTTTACAAATAAGTGTGCCGGGCTGTGAACGGTTCACGTATTTGTAAAATCTAAGTGACTCGTACAACATGAAATTCATATAAAACGGAATAATCAACAGTGTTATAGGAGGGTGGACTGTAAAAATTATATTTTAAAAGACTATAAAAGACATTTTATGTAACTTATATCATTTTAAAAGAGATTTTTAGAATTTATAAATACATTTTTAAAGAGATTTTAGAATTTATACAGAATTCTTTAGGGAAAAAAAAAATTATATTTTACCAATTTTTTCAGAGAAATTCTTAAAATTTATGCAGTTTTTTAAGAGAGAAAATCAGTTTTAAAGATGTTTTTAATATTTAAACACATTTTTAGATATGTTTTTTAGGATTTACACAGAATTCTTTACAATAAAAATCACATTTTAACAAATGTTTTTTAACAGAGAAATTCAATCTGTTAGACAGAAACTCACATTTAAAAGAGTTTTTGGGTATTTACACATAATTTTAGGAATTTTTTAGAAGTTTTAAGACAGATTCTTAAATTTATTCAGTGTTTTTTTTTTTTACAGTATTTATTCTTAAGAAAGAAAATCAAATTTATTCAGAAAATTGTAAAATACAGATATGGGTCTGTATTTTTAGACAGGAAACTGTAAATGAGAATAAAACTCTCATTTATTATTTGGATGTTTTCTTGTTAAATTTTCAAAGTATTCTTGTATATTTTTTTTTTATTTGTTAGACGTTTCCTAAAGGAGGATCTTATGATACCATACAACATCTTCGGCATTTATAAAGATTATATATGATGGCAGTGGTACAATTTATGTATTTTTCTTGTAATCCAATGCAACAACATCTGTTTGAGATTTCGTGTTAGACTCTTTCTTCTTTTTTTCGTATTTTTATATAATAATAATATAAAAAAAAAAGATTTGAAGTAACGTGATTCATAACTTGATTATAATGCTAACTACCATACAAAATGTATGGTTAAAGTAGATAATCAAATTGAAAATAAATCAGGATTATTATAATCTACTTATCAAATTGATAAATGAAAGAGGAGATTATTTTTTTAAATTACTAAAGAAAAAATAAATAAAAATCTTCAACGTTTCTATCATATTTTTGAAAATTCAAATTAAGTTAATTTAAATTTCTGGCCTTAAAATTTGACAATCAAATTAAACTGTTTTACTTTCCTTGGTGTTATATATAACAGAGAGAAAGTATGACGATTAGTCAAAAAATGCCCTCCAAAATTTTTTATTTTTGCACTGGGGGTAATCTTGAAACATCGAGAAATGGAATAAATTTGGGGTTTATTTTTCCCCTGTATGTATGGGTGTTTGTATGTGTATTTGTGTGGGGTGTGGAACACGGTTTTGTTTACCCTGTTTGAAGCTTAATAACTCCTGTAGATTTCGTCGAAAATTTCTCAAATTTTGCAGGTGGATTGGTGTATTAGGGGGATTGATGCTGTTAAATTTTGGTGGTTAAAGGTCGACGGGGTGAAGAGATAAAGGCGTTCATGTATCGCATCTCGAACGGGAGACGATATATGACACCCTGTATCTCTTCATCCCCTCGCCCTCTAACCGCCAAAATTTAACAGCATCAATGTCCCTAATACGCAAACCATCCTACAAAATTTCATAAATTTTCATCAAAAGGAACAGGAGTTATTAAGCTTCAAATTGGGTGAACAAAACTTCCAGTTTTCGTCACAGCGCTCTCAATTTTAGTAGTGTCTTGTCCCTGTATATCATACTTTTCCTATTAACAATGGAGTCGTGCCAGTCATCTATCTTACTCCGTTTGGGAAAAAACTTTTGAATTGAAATGGCGTGACTGCCGATCAAAACCGTAAGTTCGTATATAGTTAACCGGGGCCTCCTTCTCCTAAGCTTTCCACATCCGGTTTCGACTTTCATTTATCTAACTCGGTTCTCGAGATTAAGGAAGAACACACAGACAACCAGACGGACGCCAGTGGAAATTTATAGGTGTACAATTTTTGAAAATTGCAGCCCAAAAGTCTTGGGATATTTTGACTCCCGAAAGATTTTTTGGCTGAAATTTCAAACAAAAGCCAGGAAAGTAAAAGACATTATTGTTAGTTTTGAACTTTTTTTTAGGAGAAATAACTATTTTTAAAATTAAAAAAAAGCAGAAGTTTTGTATTTAATTGTACAAAATTATTCATTTAAAAAAACAAATTTTTTTGGAATTTTTATAATTTATGACACGTTAATACATAAACATTTAAACTTATGTATTTTTTAAATTGTACATTTGTTAGAGAATGTCAACATTTTAACTTAAATACATTCGTCTAAAAGAGTGAATAGTTATAGAGATGAAAAATTTATTCCTTTTTCCTCCATCTTTCTTTTCCGAGGGGATCAAATTACTCCAGTTTCTTGCATTTCATATGCAGAAATTCCCTGGAATCTCATTTACTCTAATACCACTTTTCTAAAAAATCAATGGATGTGTATGGAAAAATACAAAATCTTTTATATATATATATATATATATTTAATACTTTTTTCGTGAATTTTTTTTTTTGTTTTCCTTAAAAATAAATGCAATTTTTAAATGTCTTAAACACTTCCAGAAAGGTTTAGAGTGTTAATTCTGAGCACATTTTAAGGGGATTTCTAGAAAATTTTTTGCATTTTTAATTTACAAAATATATGTAAATATGGGATTTTATTAATTAATTAGCAAATCATCATTAAAAAAACACAAAAAAGTATTAATTTTTATGGTTTTGTTAGAGACACCAATAAAGTTCTCTGGTGAAATTTCGATGAAGAAAATGAGAAATTTTTAAGGTGATTTTTTAATAGAAAATCTTGAAAGTACTGGGGAAGACTCGAAAAAAGCTACAAAACACGTCATTTCTGAAGCAAACAACGGTATAAAGCGAAAAACGAAAATAAATCAAATTCCCAGATGTCACGTTATTGACAACTTGAAGCCTTTCAATTCTTTGATGATATTGAAAATAGGATGGGATATATTTTGAATTCTTTGGTATTTTCTAGTGGATTTGTGATATACGATTTCGGTGTTTACAACAGATTATATTAAAGTGATACACCCAAACATATTCTCGAGATTTTCGAGTTCTACCAATGCTCTTGAAAATCAATAAGATTTCCTACTTGTATACACTTATCTGCAAGAAATCAGCAATTATAAATGTATACAAAGAACGATTTTATTGATTTTTTAAGCGCAGCCGGTTTTCAAGGGTCTTGCTCGAATAATGTTCCGAAAATCAAAAGAATTTTATTCATTAATGCCAAATCAATAATTTATTAAAATTTGTTAACATTTATAGTTGCTTCTTGTTGATATAATTGCTAATCAACAGAAAAACGCATTATAAACAATTATAAATGTTAATTAATTCCATAGTTTGGCATTAATTTTTATGCATTTTACATGCAAAATCCAAGTTCAACGCTTGAAAATCAATAAAAATTGCTCTTAGTATACGTTTATAATTGCTGATATTCTTTAATTTATAAAAATTAAAACACCAAATAGACATAAAAAGCTTAAAAAGTTATTAATTTAATATTAAATAATAAAATTATTTTGATTTTCGGGCATTTTTTTCAAGAAAAGTATGGACTCGAAAATCAATAAGACTCGCTACTTGCAAATTGCTGATTTCTTTAAGATATAAACAGAAAAAGAATTATAAACAATGAAAAAATTTAAATGAATTTTTAATTTAATTATTAATTAATAAAATTCTCTCGATTACGCGCTAATGTATTTAAATAACATTAGCAAAGCTGTATAAATATAATCAACAAGAATAAACACTCGTTCTAGAAGAATATTTTGTTGATTCAACTAATGCATTGTCTAAAGTATTAAATAAATAAATAATCTACCATAAAGACATAGACTCTTTTTACTTTTAAATAAAATATTAAAGATCCTGACTTTTCAACAGATTAAACTTACAAAGAAAGAAAAAAAAATCCAACAGTGAGTTGTGTAACTTTCTCGGCGAAAAAAGTCATAATTACTTGTACCGCCATCTGTTATGAGATTTTAATAATTAATAAAAAGCTTTTTATATTCTTAATTGTTATAAGGTCAAAAAGAGCTTAATTTTAAAGCTAGATTTAAGTTTTATTTTAAAAAAAATTTTTGTAAATGTTAATAACGAGTAAAATCTTCGTTAAGTCCCACTGAAGATACGACACGTGATCTCTTATATTTCCCCACCCCTTCGACCTTTAACCACCAAAATTTAACAGCATCAATGCCCCTAATACACAAACCTCCTTGCAAAATTTCAGATATTTTTGACAAAAGGCACAGGAGTTATTAAGGTTCAAAGTGGGTGAACAAAATTGTGCCTCCTACAAACACGCTAACGTCCATATAAAAAAAATCACCCAAATTTTTTTCATTTCTCACGTTTCAAGATCCCTCGAGTCTAAAAACATGAAGATTTTTGGGGTCATTTTATATCCGATCGCCTCTGTTATAACTGACAGAAAGAAAAAAATGGCATCGAATTTCAAATTTAATATGAAGCTTAGGAGGAAAATAATTATGCGACTAAAATCCATGATAATTAATCAGCTTATGACGTTTGATAAACGGCTTCAAAAATTAAAAAAAAAAAAGAATCTTAATCCCAATTTTAAAGAGAAGATTCCACATTTTATTGGTTGCCGGATGTTAAAGCTGCTTTTCTGTTAAAAGATTAATGATAATGGCAGTCGAAGTTTATTGCTCATATATTTGATGATAACTGGTTCGTTGTCTGCTCTTATCATCCATTTTCTAGTTTTCTCGTTGATAAGCTTCTCAATACTTTCGAAAATGCTTTAAATAGCAAACGTATGCGGATTTTCTGATTGTGGAAACGTCGATTAACACTTGAATTATTGTCAAATTCTTCTAGAAAATGCAGTAAAAATTAATAAAACTAGGAAAAAATCTAAAAAAACACTGAATTGGATTTCCAGTTTTCTTGTAGTGGCCGAATGGATAGAAAACCTGAACACTGGTCGAGTTCGGCCCTGGTCAACGGATTTGTCACATGGAGTTTTCCGTGTTTTTTTACGTGTTTAACACCTAAATAGGGACTAGTTTACAGTAGAAAGTCCTGTGGAGAATCTCCCTCGGCAGTGGAGCGGTGCTGCAACAAACCGAATCCAAAACCATAACTTACGACAAGTCCTTGTCCTCCACATAGACGTGAAGCCCTAAGCTATAGCCCAACACTGGGTGAATGAATAAAACCACCGAACACTGGGCGTGGGTTCGTGCCTGCCAACGAGATGGTCACATGGCGTTTTATGGGTTTTCTTCTTTCACTAAATATGGATAAATTTCCTAAAAGTCCTCCAGGATGCACTTCTTAGGTAGAGCTCGTGGACCAGGCGCGAACCCACTATTAGTGTTAAGTGGTTTTATCACTACTCGGCCATTAGTGTGGCGCGGGGTGGAAGGAATGGGACCCGACTACCTACGAAAATTAAACCGAATGGATGGAATTAGGCAATGCAACACGTGGACGATGTGCTCAGAGGAGAGTACCACCTGGGAGGACCTTTCTACAGGAAGCTGGTGCTATAGAAATCGTGAAGACAACCCGAACCCACGACCAGCGTTCAGTATTTTTATCCACTCGACCATTAGTGAACCTCACGAAAAATATCTGAGATTTCTCGCTGGCCCAGATTCGATCCCAGATTCCCCAGATCGGTAATTTTGATGTCATATCCGAATTTCCAACCTGTGGGACCATCCGTAAATACTTGGATCAGTTAAAACATTGTAAAAAGACGATAGAAATTAATAAACCCAACAAAATATCCAAGAAATTAAGTCACGTTTCCAAAAATATGAAACTAATTTCAATAATATATCACGAAACGGGTCAGCAAAACCCAGTCACGAAACGGGTCAGAATAATCTAAATATTAATAAAACTTAAATGATTACTTGAGATTTCAACTGAAAATAACCTATTAAAATTGCGACATTATATGTGATTTAATCACAAATTTGAATATATTAATAATTAAATTTTTGTTTTCATCTGTGACATCGCGTGTAGAAAGTTCTACTTATATTTATAAAGTTTTTAATAAATATTTTTACTCTAACGATTGTTATGTATAAATATAACAGAGAGAAAGTATGATAATGGGTTAAAAAAAATAGTTGGGCTTTTTCTGTGTGTAGGGATATTAGTGTGTGGGGGGAGAAGGCAATTTTGTTCACCCATTTTGAAGCTTAAAAACCCCTCGAAAATTTTTGAAATTTTGCAAGGAGGTTTGTGTATTAGGGGCATTGATGCTGTTAAATTTTGGTGGTTAATTAAAGGTCGAGGGGTTAAAAACAACAACAGGGTGGATACGTGTTCACGTGTTACATCAACAGTATAAGATGATGCCAGGAAAATTCACGTGGTAACCCATTACGTGCGAACCCATCACGTATCAACAGTTTGCTGAAAGAATATTAAGGGATATAAACACACCTTAATTACAATATTTCCTTAAAAAAATAAACCCAAATAACCAAATTTAAATGGTATTTTTAATAAATAAAGTCTTAAATTATATAATTTGAAAAATTATTACGATATTTTCTTTAAGATACGAACGTTATTCCATAATTTATAAACCATTTTTATACTTTTCAATCTCTATAACTTTGGCATTATAAAATATAGAGAATTCGATTTTTTTCATGTGATAAAACCCAAGTTGAAATCCTAAATATCTAAAAAGAGAGAAGAAAAATCGATTTATATCTACATTAATAAATAAAAAGCCAAGTTAAAAATTCAAAGTGGGGGAAAAAACACAAAGAAGTGACATTTTTATCGCGATTTATGGAAAGAAACGGGCGTGAAATTTATTCCTGTAGCAGCGTTGAATGTTAAACAATCGAATCTTTTTTATAATCTAACCTTATAAATGGCATCTTGATACACGTTTAAAATCAAATTGTGGCTTCATCAATGTTTAAATTGTGAAAGATTTTTCTTTCACGCCACTTAATAATTTAACTTTTCTTACTTCCTTTCTCTTAGGTGTTTCAGGTTGGACTTTAAATATATATATATATATTTGACTTAAATGGCATTCTGTTTAAACTTCTTTGATTGAATGGAAGTTTATTTTAAAGTTTTGGTTTATTCTGAATAAGAATCTGAGAACGTGGCACTTTTGTAATTTTGTGCCCACTAATGTGGCCACTGGTGGGCACAAACTTACAAAGGTGCCAGTGATAAAACTACTTAACACTGGTGTCGTGGGTTCACAAGAATCCATTCAGTTAACGATCCAAATTTTTACATTTATATTTAGCCAAAGAGCATTGTTTGCATAACGGCAACGCGATTTGCCGAAGAGGGACTCCTCCAGAAGGACCTTCTACGGGAAATTGGCCCCTATTTAGGCGTTACTGACGTGAAGAACATCCAAAAAACTCCACCTGGCCAGTCCTTTGGCGATGCGCGAACCCAGGACCAACTTCAGTTTTTCAGTGGTTATATCCATTTGGCCACTGGTGAGAGAAAGTAGGATTGGATTGGGTTAATGGAATAAGGCAATGCATGGACAATCAACCGAGAAGGGGTGCCTCCTGCGAGAATTTCTATGAAAAACTGGCTCGTATTTAGATGTTCCCACGTAAAGAAAACTCGTAAAACTCCACGAGACAAGCCCGTTAGTTAGACGTGAACCAATGATCAGCGGGGAAAAAAATCACCAATAATCGGTCGTGGGTTCGTGCCAGCCAACGAGCTGGAAACGTTGCGTTTTCCGTGTTTTCTTTACGTGAGTAATACATAAATAGGAGCCAGTTTCCCGTAGAAAAGTCCTCTTGAAAGATCTTCCACGAAAAGATCCCCCGATGATCTGCAGAGGGGATGCCCACGTCGTATACAAATCGACATTTTATATATTTTAAATAAGATATTCAGTACCATCTTAACGAAGAAGGGAGGGAGGGAAAAAAAGGGAATTTTTAATGTCATTTATTAGGAAAGAACGTTTTTAATCTTTATAATTTATTGCCACTAATGACAAATTTTTTACTGTCTTAACCACAGCCATAAAAATTTTTGTTTTATTTTTTATTTTTGCAAAAATTTATGACCAAAGTGAGATAATACTCGCTAAAATTCATTTATATCTTTCAGTTAATTGATCCTGAAAATGCCTTTTTTTATTACTTTCTAGCTTATATATAGGCTATATATATTTTTTAACGTTGAAAAATTAATAATTTTTGAAGAAAAATCACATTAAACGACTGTCGAAAATTAAAACACGTTAATTTTTTTTAAAAAAAAGTTAATAAATGAGAATTTAAATATTTATATTTTGTAATTTTGATGAAATTTGGATTTAGTCTAGGAAAATGTAGAAGAAGAAGCGTTTTAATGGTTCGTTGCTGCTAATTTATATTAATAATTAATGGTAAAAACTCTTATTAAAATGTGTAAAAAATTGATTTTGCAAAAATTCCCATTAACAGAATTAAATACAAGTCAACCCCCCTATAACACTGTCGATAATTCCATTTTATATGAATTCCATGTTGTACGAGTCACTTAGATTTTACAAATACGTGTCCCGGGCTGTAAATGGCTCACGTATTTGTGAAATCTAAGTGAATCGTACAACATGGAATTCATATAAAACAGAATTATCGACAGTTTTATAGGGAGGTCGACTATATGTAAAAGCATTTTAAGATGCAACTTGTATTATGCAACATATTTAGGCTCAACTCAGCTTTCCATAACTGAAACATATTGTTTTAATGTTCAATTCAATTTCTGTAGAATTCAATGCAACTTGATGCATCAGCTCAGCAGAAATTGAATTTAATATTTTAGAACTCAAAAGATATATTCTAAAGACCAAATAAGCATTTAAAAAATATATTCAAAACACAAAATAATAATCAATCTTAATCCGGAACACAATTCTATTTACATTAGACAAGTTAATTTATCATAGAAAACCGAAAGAAAAATCTATAAACGAGATTTTTATCCACCGGTAACCATTTTTAATCATTTAACATCTCTTAAATCAACAAAAAAAAAAATGTTCAATATCGATATTTTTATATTTCTTACTAAATTTAAGAGAGATAAAATCATGAAAAGCAAAGAAATTCGCCTCGAAAACAACATTTAACAGCTTATAAATTGCGTAGGATGAATAAATAAATAGTAGACTTGATTTATAACACATCAAACACTCGTTGCAAATTAAAAATAAAGAAAGTAAATGCCCTAAATTCGTGTTTATTTGATTGCATATGGCAAACGACACGTGGGCAGATGAATCGGGGGGGGGGGAGGTCACCCCCTCGATAGATCGTTGAGGGGGGAGGATACCACCTTCCACGAGAAAAATATGTTGGCTGTTTACGTGTTAGACACGCGAAGACCCGAAAAACTGCACGTGTCCAGCCCATTGACCCAGTGGTGTTATCGACTCTCGATCTCAAAATAGTCAAGTGTTTTTCTGTAGAAAATTCCAAAAATTAGTAATAAAATAGCAAACAATACGAAAGTTTTGAATTATAAGAAAATAAATGACTGAAGATATTTTACGTATCATAAATTTGAATATTCGTAAAGGAATTTTTATGCTAATCCTATTTTATTTATGTCGGGAATTCGTGGATATTTTATTATTATTCTTACATAAACTAATAATTATAATTAATAAAGATAAATATCAAAATTCCGATACAAAAAAAACTATGCAATTTTCTCATTATTTTTGACATTATTGATGCTCGAAACCGTAACATTAATTACTTTAATTACTCCGAATCACGGAATTAAAAGTACTGTATTAGTTCTAAATCTTACGATTAGAGTAATAAATTAATCTATTTAATGCGCTTATTTATGCAGGGTGGCCCAAAAATCTGTTAACCGCACCACGGTTAAACCCCGAATCGGGTGTAAACCAAGTTTAGGATCATCTGTATTTTGTATTTAATAATTGAAAAAGTAAAGGCTCCTTTTTTACGACGGTTAACTGACATTCGGGCCATCCCAATATTCTCACCGACTTTCTCATCGGGCTGCAGTTTTCAAGAATTGTAGACCTATAAATTCCATCTGGAAGCATGTCTGCTTGTCTGTCCTTCATTTTTCTCGAGAGCACAGTTAGACAGATGAAAGTCAAGACCGGATATAGATAGCTTAGGGGTAGGAGGCCCCGATTAATTATGTACGAACGTCTGGTTTGGACCGGAAGTGACGTTATTCGAATATTTTTTCCTGAAGAGTTAGATTACTGGCACGACTCCTTTGTTAATAGGAAAAGTATGATATACAGGGGCAAGACACTACTAAAATTGAGAGCACTGTGACAAAAAAAATTGCAGCCTGGCATTGTTAATAGACCAAAAATCGGTTTACCTTGTTTTCTGTGTATGGTAAACGGAGATTAGAATAACACTGCACAGTTAAACCTCCAATAACGGGCATATTCCAACCTGTTAGCGGCGGCCTTTTTCTTTTATGTTCCGGTCAGTTGCTGTTATTCAGACGCTCGATTTATTTGAATGACGATAACATTATAAACATTTTCATACCTTCTTGTACAATAAAACCTGTTGAAAACGGAACCTTAATATAACGGAAACTCGTCTACATGTAAGTAGAGTCCGGTTTACACAGGTTTTACTGTATATACTTTCCTGTATATAATACTGTATATATTATTTGTAAAAAACTAATACAAATAATCAATTAAACAGTGCAATTCATTGTAAACAATTAAACATGTATGCCATACCCTCCTTGATATACCCGAATATGAAGCTTCAAGGATTAATTAGAATTAACAATGAGGAATAAATAAATTATTTTATATTTTATTATTATTCATATCTTGTGATGTGCGTGAATAAAACAGAGGAAAAGCATGGCCATCGGTCAAAAAAAACGTGGAAAAATGCGAACAATTTTGGAGGTTTATTCTGTATGTATGGGTGTTACTCGTAGTGTGTGGGAGGAGGATTTTGTTCACTTCCTTTCCCCTTTGATGCTTAATGACTCTCACGTTTTTTGTCGAAAATTTCTGAAATTTTGCAGGGAGGTTTGTGTGTTAAGGGCATTGATGCCGTTAAATTTTGGTGGTTAAAGGTCGAAGGGATGGGGAGATACAGGAGTCGTCTGTGGTATCTCGAGAGGGGTCGGACTTAACGAAGAATTTACTCGTTATTAGTTACCATTTACAATTTTTTTAAAATCTGATTAAAAAACTGCACTTTTATATACATTTCATAAAATATGAGTAAAAAATGATGGGTTTTTAATCATGCACATCATTATATTGCATTATTTATGTTTCATGAAACGTAAAAAATGCAGTATAATTATAATTAAGTAGATTGTTTCTAATTGCTAATATGTTAATTATAACATAACAGTATTAAATTAAAATTAATCCATAAAATAAAAAAAAAACAATCTTAGAACAATAAAGATTATCATTTGCAATTCTAAAACTCGGCAGAAGATATTTTACAAAAATAAACTCCACCATTCTTTAAAAAAATCTAAATATTATTCTAAAATCATTTTAAATTAAAAAAAAAAAAAAAACACGTAACTTCCTATCCAGAACGGAAGTTAGTATGTAATTAATCGGGGTCTCTGACCCTTAAGCTTTCCATATCTGGTCTCGGTTTTAGTTGTGTCTTGCCCCTGTACATCATACTTCCCCTGATAACAAACGAGCAATGCCGAACATCTATCTAACTCCGTTCACGAAGGACAGAAGACAGTGGTCTGCAATTTAAAAACTATAGCCTAATTATTGATTTTATATATACAATCCAACTTTTAACACATTTATTAATTCCACAGAAATGTCATTGATTTATTTGTTTTTCATATTTTAAGCTATTTTTCGATCAATTAGCTCCACTTGAGTCTGTTTAAGACATACAACTGTTCACACAAAGATGTGTCTATGACACATCACCTTACAAAGGTCTGTCTTAGTTTCTGAGTTATTAATGTTTTATCTTCCATCGAGTGCACGCGTATTAAAGTGTATATCCACTTGCTCCTAATTTGAGTACAGTACACGATCAGAATGGAAAAAAAACCACCAAATTCTGTCAGTATCTATTGATGAAAGAAATCACCTGTGCGAGATAAGACATTTCTGTTAATAACTCGGAAACCAAGACAGACGTAAAGTGATGTGAACAATTATGTGTCATAGACAGACCTTCAGAACTCGGAAACCAAGCATTATATATGGCAGATGAATGGGGGGGGGGGAGGTCACCCCCTCGATAGATCGTTGAGGGGGGAGGGGGGAGGATACCACCTTCCACGAGAAAAATATGTTGGCTGTTTACGTGTTAGACACGCGAAGACCCGAAAAACTGCACGTGTC
The DNA here is from genome assembly GCF_000671375.1 of Centruroides sculpturatus. NCBI lineage: Eukaryota > Metazoa > Arthropoda > Arachnida > Scorpiones > Buthidae > Centruroides > Centruroides sculpturatus. Next base: position 1,052,089 of record NW_019384460.1, read on the forward strand.
CAGCCCATTGACCCAGTGGTGTTATCGACTCTCGATCTCAAAATAGTCAAGTGTTTTTCTGTAGAAAATTCCAAAAATTAGTAATAAAATAGCAAACAATACGAAAGTTTTGAATTATAAGAAAATAAATGACTGAAGATATTTTACGTATCATAAATTTGAATATTCGTAAAGGAATTTTTATGCTAATCCTCTTTTATTTATGTCGGGAATTCGTGGATATTTTATTATTATTCTTACATAAACTAATAATTATAATTAATAAAGATAAATATCAAAATTCCGATACAAAAAAAACTATGCAATTTTCTCATTATTTTTGACATTATTGATGCTCGAAACTGTAACATTAATTACTTTAATNATATATATATATATATTACACCTCACTTAAAGTATTGCCACAGAAAAAGAAATGTAAGGAAAAATAAGCTTGAGATCTTATTAAAATTTATTCCAACTGGTGTATGTAAAAGTAAATTTTTAAAAAAAAGCCTTCAGGAGAGAAACAGCAACTGATTATTTCGATATAAAAAATAAACAAAATAACGAAAAAACCCCGCTATAAGAGAATCTGCCTTAGCAATCGATATTTTTGCTCTCAACTTTTTTTTTCTTCTTCTTTCTATTGTTTGCTGACGTTCCAAAAAGAAAGCAAGAACAATAGTTTCTTATTGACTTTAAATCCTTTCGAACAAGTTCTCATTTGTTTCCACGTGACTTAAGTACAAAGGTCATCTTTTGTCTTGTCGATAACGTTCGGAATTGTTTACTGATCTTTGAAATTTCGTGAAATTTTCGCAGATTTTACGAAATGTAAAACAATAAAAACATCTAAAAATACTGTTTGTTTATTTTTTTTTTATATAGGCAACGTGACACGTGGGCACGATCTGCCTCCAGGGAGAACTTTTTATAGGAAAATGGATCATATTTAGGTATAAAAAAATAACGCGAAGAAAATCTAGAAAACGCCACGTGACTCTGTTGGAGAGGCGTGAACCCACGACCAATTACCAACGTTCAGTGGTTTTATCCACTCGGCCACTGGTGGGCCCATCATCTTCCTCAAAAGATGTTCAAGAAACTTCTCCTTGAAATTTTTATCTACATATAAATTAAATCTTGGAAGAAAACAATTTATATTTAGAAATTTGGAAGAAGTATCTTCAGCGGAACCACGAAAACAATGGATTCAATTTGAATAAGATAAACACTGATTCATTAATAATAAATCTTATTATATAGACATAATACATAATAGACCAATCGAGAGGGAGAGCTGAGGATTTTTCCCCATGCCAAGAGAAAAATTCCCGAAGGGCAACTATGCCGTAAGGAATCACTACGTGCCCTGCGGACTTTGGAATCCGTATTGGTCTCTACCCCTACAAAATTAAAGTTATTTTTGCTAACAGATAATAAAATATTTAAGACTATTTTTTTTATTAATAAAGAAACCTTCTACGTATTTCATTTGTTTTAAAAGAAATGATACCTCAGGACCCCATACGAGCTTTCGACGGCCTTGATAACAGCTGAATCAAAGATGTGATTCTTCTGGAAAGTAAACAGATTTCCAATATTACTAGAACAGCGTGACAATACAAACGGAAAAGCGGAAAATTACCTTTATGTAACGTCTAGCAATGCCTGTGACGCTATTCTTTATGATAATAGTCAAGTTTACTTGAATATAAATGGAGTATCCATAATATTATCATCTTGAATGTCACCACATTGCAAATATAAAATGAAACTAATATTTACTTATTTAATCGATTAAATTATAATAATAAAACTGTTTAATCAATAAAAAATCAATTATATTTAAAATTAAAAGCTATTTTTTTAACACGTTATCATTTATTATATACAAGTTTTCCAATCGAAGAAATGGTTTAAATAGTAAATAACTGGGTTTCATTAAAATTTCAATGAATATAGAGTATCGTTAATGATCTTTTTAAGTTAAGAAAACGTATAAAATAACAAAATATTCATTAAAATTTTAATACAAATCGTCATTTGATAGAGCGGGTGCATCAAACTTCATCCATACAGAATGTGGGTGCAGTTACCAAATCGTTGTTTGGAGATTATTGGGTTGCAACTTTCAAAAATTGTATACCGATAAATTCCCATTGGCGTACGTTTGTTGATCTGTCTGTCCTTCCTTAATATCGAGAACGAAATAAAATATATGATTGGCATGACTCTGTTGTTAACAGGAAAAGTGTGATTTACAGGAGCAACACACTACTAAAATTGAGAGCATTGCAGTCCGGAATGTGGCGAAGTCACAATAAATAATTGCTCGTTTTGTATGCATCTTTTTGTTCAACATCCGTGAAAAATGGCCGTCGTTTAGAGGTAGCCACTATCAGAGGTTCGACTGCATGTAAATCACTCTAGGTGTGATATTGATAGAAGCACCACTCAGAACTTAATTATAATTCCATGAATAAATTTCTAGAATTAATTTTAAAATGGATTTAATAAACAAATCGAACTTAATAACGTGAAAATATAAAATTTTAAGGAGAAAATTTATAAATTTGACTCGAACAAATAATAAAATTAAAGTTAATTACACAGACAGATCACATTTGATTGGTGTTATAAGGTAGTTTGCTGTTAATGAACAGTAAAATTACATTTGAAATTACAGTTTTTGACCTACCAAAGATTTTTACATCCCAAAAGATCTCCATACTTTCCTTGTGTTATATATAACAGCCAGGAAAGTGATATATATATATATATTACACCTCACTTAAAGTATTGCCACAGAAAAAGAAATGTAAGGAAAAATAAGCTTGAGATCTTATTAAAATTTATTCCAACTGGTGTATGTAAAAGTAAATTTTTAAAAAAAAGCCTTCAGGAGAGAAACAGCAACTGATTATTTCGATATAAAAAATAAACAAAATAACGAAAAAACCCCGCTATAAGAGAATCTGCCTTAGCAATCGATATTTTTGCTCTCAACTTTTTTCTTCTTCTTCTTTCTATTGTTTGCTGACGTTCCAAAAAGAAAGCAAGAACAATAGTTTCTTATTGACTTTAAATCCTTTCGAACAAGTTCTCATTTGTTTCCACGTGACTTAAGTACAAAGGTCATCTTTTGTCTTGTCGATAACGTTCGGAATTGTTTACTGATCTTTGAAATTTCGTGAAATTTTCGCAGATTTTACGAAATGTAAAACAATAAAAACATCTAAAAATACTGTTTGTTTATTTTTTTTTATATAGGCAACGTGACACGTGGGCACGATCTGCCTCCAGGGAGAACTTTTTATAGGAAAATGGATCATATTTAGGTATAAAAAAATAACGCGAAGAAAATCTAGAAAACGCCACGTGACTCTGTTGGAGAGGCGTGAACCCACGACCAATTACCAACGTTCAGTGGTTTTATCCACTCGGCCACTGGTGGGCTTAAAAAATTGATTCTCAAGTCTTCGTGTGTTATATCATGAAACCCTGAGAACTAGCGCTTTGCTCGTAACATTATAACCCCCAATTTCTTCTTTTGTAAGTTTATATCAGTAATTTATAACGTATAAAGGCTTATTTGTGAGAGTTTTTTAATGTAACACACGCCTACACCAATTCCTCTTTGGTTTTTTTATAATGGCACCCTCTTCACGATCTGCTTGTTGCATTGTCTTGATTGTTGAAGTTCGTACAAATTGCTGATGTTAGCAACGATCTGAACCAATTTCTTCACTTACTAATCAATAAAATATTAGTTAATGCATCTCATAAACGTTAGAACCTGCTTATCTTCTCGATATTTAAACCTGAAAGATGATGTCTCAGCAAGAAATTCTTTACTTAGTTTTTAGTGATGAGATTTAAAGATTAGCTGTTTATAAGTGTAAGCAATGACTAAATAAATAAAATTACAGAGATAAAAATACGTAAAAAGTGAATTAATAAAATGGAATTTATCAAAATTTAAATTCTTTCTATTCCAATGTAGAAGTAAACAATGTATCATTGGCTATATTTAGCATTGTACGTAGCAGAATACAATAAAATCTTTTATGAATTTATTATATTTTAAGAACATTTACC
>NW_019384460.1:1056647-1144200 GCF_000671375.1 Centruroides sculpturatus
TTAAAAAAATAACTGTAGTAAGAAAAACAAATGAAAAATGCGAACTAATGTAACGTCGTATGGTGAGTTTTTGTTCGTATCCTGGAGCAAAAATATGTTCGAATTTCATGTCGTATCCTGAAAATTTCGTATGCTGGGGCGTTCGTAACCTGAGGTACCACTGTATATATATATATACTGTATAAATGTACTATCATAGATAAAAGATAATTATTCTTATTATTAAAACCGAAACACAATTAATCAGATCTCACTTTATATAAAGGAAGGCCCAAAAGTCAGTTAACTGGACTGTGTTTTGCAAGGAGTAAGAATAAGTTTAAAACAATGGTTAATTGACTTTCTGTGCATCTATTATATATATATATATATATAATGGATGATTACTAGTTTCTTTCTATCTTTCCTCTGTGATAATATTGACCCGAAACTTCTTTTGACTTGGATCATTAAGATATAGTTAATGAAGGAAAAGTTAATGAAATTATCGAAAATACAATTAGAGAAGTGAAGATCATAACTTGAGAACATTTACAGATGAAATTCTTCTCTAGGATTTAATTTATAAGAAAAAAAATATATATCCATCATCTTCCTCAAAAGATGTTCAAGAAACTTCTCCTTGAAATTTTTATCTACATATAAATTAAATCTTGGAAGAAAACAATTTATATTTAGAAATTTGGAAGAAGTATCTTCAGCGGAACCACGAAAACAATGGATTCAATTTGAATAAGATAAACACTGATTCATTAATAATAAATCTTATTATATAGACATAATACATAATAGACCAATCGAGAGGGAGAGCTGAGGATTTTTCCCCATGCCAAGAGAAAAATTCCCGAAGGGCAACTATGCCGTAAGGAATCACTACGTGCCCTGCGGACTTTGGAATCCGTATTGGTCTCTACCCCTACAAAATTAAAGTTATTTTTGCTAACAGATAATAAAATATTTAAGACTATTTTTTTTATTAATAAAGAAACCTTCTACGTATTTCATTTGTTTTAAAAGAAATGATACCTCAGGACCCCATACGAGCTTTCGACGGCCTTGATAACAGCTGAATCAAAGATGTGATTCTTCTGGAAAGTAAACAGATTTCCAATATTACTAGAACAGCGTGACAATACAAACGGAAAAGCGGAAAATTACCTTTATGTAACGTCTAGCAATGCCTGTGACGCTATTCTTTATGATAATAGTCAAGTTTACTTGAATATAAATGGAGTATCCATAATATTATCATCTTGAATGTCACCACATTGCAAATATAAAATGAAACTAATATTTACTTATTTAATCGATTAAATTATAATAATAAAACTGTTTAATCAATAAAAAATCAATATATTTAAAATTAAAAGCTATTTTTTTAACACGTTATCATTTATTATATACAAGTTTTCCAATCGAAGAAATGGTTTAAATAGTAAATAACTGGGTTTCATTAAAATTTCAATGAATATAGAGTATCGTTAATGATCTTTTTAAGTTAAGAAAACGTATAAAATAACAAAATATTCATTAAAATTTTAATACAAATCGTCATTTGATAGAGCGGGTGCATCAAACTTCATCCATACAGAATGTGGGTGCAGTTACCAAATCGTTGTTTGGAGATTATTGGGTTGCAACTTTCAAAAATTGTATACCGATAAATTCCCATTGGCGTACGTTTGTTGATCTGTCTGTCCTTCCTTAATATCGAGAACGAAATAAAATATATGATTGGCATGACTCTGTTGTTAACAGGAAAAGTGTGATTTACAGGAGCAACACACTACTAAAATTGAGAGCATTGCAGTCCGGAATGTGGCGAAGTCACAATAAATAATTGCTCGTTTTGTATGCATCTTTTTGTTCAACATCCGTGAAAAATGGCAGTCGTTTAGAGGTAGCCACTATCGGAGGTTCGACTGCATGTAAATCACTCTAGGTGTGATATTGATAGAAGCACCACTCAGAACTTAATTATAATTCCATGAATAAATTTCTAGAATTAATTTTAAAATGGATTTAATAAACAAATCGAACTTAATAACGTGAAAATATAAAATTTTAAGGAGAAAATTTATAAATTTGACTCGAACAAATAATAAAATTAAAGTTAATTACACAGACAGATCACATTTGATTGGTGTTATAAGGTAGTTTGCTGTTAATGAACAGTAAAATTACATTTGAAATTACAGTTTTTGACCTACCAAAGATTTTTACATCCCAAAAGATCTCCATACTTTCCTTGTGTTATATATAACAGCCAGGAAAGTGATATATATATATATATTACACCTCACTTAAAGTATTGCCACAGAAAAAGAAATGTAAGGAAAAATAAGCTTGAGATCTTATTAAAATTTATTCCAACTGGTGTATGTAAAAGTAAATTTTTAAAAAAAAGCCTTCAGGAGAGAAACAGCAACTGATTATTTCGATATAAAAAATAAACAAAATAACGAAAAAACCCCGCTATAAGAGAATCTGCCTTAGCAATCGATATTTTTGCTCTCAACTTTTTTCTTCTTCTTCTTTCTATTGTTTGCTGACGTTCCAAAAAGAAAGCAAGAACAATAGTTTCTTATTGACTTTAAATCCTTTCGAACAAGTTCTCATTTGTTTCCACGTGACTTAAGTACAAAGGTCATCTTTTGTCTTGTCGATAACGTTCGGAATTGTTTACTGATCTTTGAAATTTCGTGAAATTTTCGCAGATTTTACGAAATGTAAAACAATAAAAACATCTAAAAATACTGTTTGTTTATTTTTTTTTTATATAGGCAACGTGACACGTGGGCACGATCTGCCTCCAGGGAGAACTTTTTATAGGAAAATGGATCATATTTAGGTATAAAAAAATAACGCGAAGAAAATCTAGAAAACGCCACGTGACTCTGTTGGAGAGGCGTGAACCCACGACCAATTACCAACGTTCAGTGGTTTTATCCACTCGGCCACTGGTGGGCTTAAAAAATTGATTCTCAAGTCTTCGTGTGTTATATCATGAAACCCTGAGAACTAGCGCTTTGCTCGTGACATTATAACCCCCAATTTCTTCTTTTGTAAGTTTATATCAGTAATTTATAACGTATAAAGGCTTATTTGTGAGAGTTTTTTAATGTAACACACGCCTACACCAATTCCTCTTTGGTTTTTTTATAATGGCACCCTCTTCACGATCTGCTTGTTGCATTGTCTTGATTGTTGAAGTTCGTGCAAATTGCTGATGTTAGCAACGATCTGAACCAATTTCTTCACTTACTAATCAATAAAATATTAGTTAATGCATCTCATAAACGTTAGAACCTGCTTATCTTCTCGATATTTAAACCTGAAAGATGATGTCTCAGCAAGAAATTCTTTACTTAGTTTTTAGTGATGAGATTTAAAGATTAGCTGTTTATAAGTGTAAGCAATGACTAAATAAATAAAATTACAGAGATAAAAATACGTAAAAAGTGAATTAATAAAATGGAATTTATCAAAATTTAAATTCTTTCTATTCGAATGTAGAAGTAAATAATGTATCATTGGCTATATTTAGCATTGTACGTAGCAGAATACAATAAAATCTTTTATGAATTTATTATATTTTAAGAACATTTACCTGAAAAGCTTTTATGCTTAATATATATTTTAAATTTACTTATAAAGTAATAAAAATATTTATACTTCTTTAAAACAAATAAATGCATTTCCAGTGTATTTTTAGATAGTTTTAAAGCTGCAAAAAGTGTCTTTTTTTAAAATAATAAAACACATTTTTTAAAGGATTATTTAAAACACTCGCAAAGAAAATGATATAAAAGATGGTCCGAAATTCAGATAACCGAGTTATCATATTTTCACGAGCAATTCAGTAATCTTTGCAAGAAAATAGACAATTTATGGTCAGTAACAAAGAAATGTTAGTTAATATTTACAATAGTTAACTAACTTTCGGGCCACCCTGCGTCTGAATCTTTGTGATTCGGTGGAACAATAAAAACTAGTAAGTGACACTCAAGACCAACAGTGGTCGAGTGGATGGAACCACTGAACAATGGTAGTTGGAGTGAAAAAAGATTGAGAACCGTCGCTTCAGCGACTCAACAATCCTGAAGCACCCACACGAATAAATTCATTCCTGAATGCACCTATAGTTTCACTTTTCGCATTGTTTATTTAACTTCGTAGCGTCAAAAACTGTATCACGTCAACAAATAACGTGCAGAACTTTCCTTTCCTAGGATACAATTGAATATGCACATTAAAAAATAAGATATATCCTAAATATTTCCTATTCTGTACCATAGAGAGATGAAATTCTTGTAGCTGCATATCACACAGAATGTCTGTATCACGGTCATAAACAGTATTGTGCACGATTTCTCTACTTTATATTAAATATATATTATTTATTCTTCTATACATCTTTATACGAACTATCCCATACATTCAAAGATATTGTTTGAAGTGCCATTTTTTTTTACGTTTACAAAGTATTTTCTATGATTTATGTAAAGGCTATATTACTGCTTCCTTTTATATCTCTATAGAATCGACGTTCTTTACAATATATTATTTATTTTATGGCTTTGGATTCGCTTTAATCTGCCGAATTTGAATAATATATTATTATTTTTAAGTGTGCGTAGGAATTTTCTGGTCGATACGTTCGATGAATAATCAAAAAACATGAAACTGTCCACCATTAACCGAAATGAAAGCTGACAGTATCCTATAATATTTATACAAATAATGCTGTAGTGTATAGGAGAATAACACAAAGTATTTATTCTCCTACGTACTAAAACTTAATCTCAATTGTTAATTTTTACTGACACGTTTAACGAGTTAATGACTTGAAATATGGGGTTGAATCTGGTTGCTTCCGGTTGCACCACACAGTAGAAAGTAATCAGCTTAAAAATACAATAGTGGTATGACTAGATACTTATTATCGAATAAAGAATAAGTAGATCAACAATGAAGTAAATATACAGCCTCAAATATGCTTAAAGAAGACAATAAGAATAAGCTCGCTTTGGCCTTCTCGGAATGTACTGTATACTTTCTGGTGAGGTAAATTATTACTAGAATATACCAGGATACAATAAAGCATGGTATCACGCCGATCTGGAATTATAGGAGTTATATTAACCTTTATTAATTCGTTTATATTTAGAAAATGGCACTATAAGGAACGAATTTAAGTTATATTGATGGTGAGAACTTTCAGTCAGCGCAGCCATACATACAGTGGTTCGGATGCTTTCCCCAGACTTTACACTGAGTGAGGGTCCTCACCACCAGTATAACTTGAATTCGCTCCTCCTTACTCTATACCTGTAAAACAATAAACAAAGATCAATATAATTCCTACAGTTCCAGACTACGAGAATACACCGTATTAACAAATCCATAATTACAAAAGACTAGTCTACACCACGAACCCACATCGAGTAGAAAAAAATTACGTGGATTTGTGTGTGTGACTTGTATATAAGGGCCATTGATGTTATTAAATTTTAGGGGTTAATTTTGTCATAATTTCTTACACATTTTTCGCCGGGAAAGTTATGCAACTCATTGCTGGATTATTATTATTTAATTAAAACATTCTCTTATAAATTGTTACAGTAACTTCCCTTGAAAACACTTAATTATCAAACTTAATTAATAACAGAATTAATTGAGAGTAAGTATAATAGTTATCTAAAAAACATCTTAAAAAATACAATTTCTTTTATATATCATAACAGTCTTTTACTCTTTAAAAACGCAATCCCTAGATAAGACGATATTCATTATTTTACTTTATATAATTAAATTTAGTAAATAAAAGCCGTATCCGTGTTCTCATTTAGAGCCAGTGTATCGCTAAACGTTCTTTTTCTGAAGAACCATTAAAAAATTAAACGTCCTTCAATCTTTCTTGCTAATTCTATTGCGTGTTTACAACTTTCCCGAGTAAATTTCAAAAGCTTCTCTTTTTTTTTCAGCTTGTAAGAGCTTGTCCTAAGTTTTACCTCTCTTTTAACTTGACAGAAATTGTAATTATCGATGCAGGTTACATTAGTATAAATATGCGTTAAGAACAAAGTATACGACTTTCTTTTTTTAGAATACAGTTAAAATATACCTTAACAAATAAGGTGCAGTTTTACTTTCATGGGACAAAATAAAAAAATGTATATTAACAAATGACATGTAGCTTTCCTTTTCAAGAGGACAATGAAAATGTGTGTTAATTAATAGATGAGGTGTTGTTTTCCATCGCTTCTCTGGGACAATAAATAAGGTGCAGCTTTCCTTTTCTGTGGAAACAAATAAGGTGCTACTTTTCTTTTCTATGGAAACAAATAAGGTGTTACTTTCCTTTTCTGTGGAAACAAGGCGCTACTTTCCTTTTCTGTGGAAATAAGGTGTTACTTTCCTTTACTGTGGAAACAAGGCGCTACTTTCCTTTTCTGTGGAAATAAAGTGTTACTTTCCTTTTCTATGCAAACAAATAAGGTGTTAATTTCCTTTTCTGTGGGAACAAATAAGGTGTTACTTTCCTTTTCTATGGAAACAAATAAGGGGTTACTTTCCTTTTCTGTGGAAACAAAGTGTTACTTTCCTTTTCTGTGGCAAAATCTGACATGTAACTTTCCTTTCTGGGGTAACAAATAAGTTGTTACTTTCCTTTTTAAGTCAAGAAATAAGGTGCAGCTTTTCCTTCTGTGAGACAGAAAATACTTTTCTTGGCTTCGACCTCTAAGAAAGTTTCGTTAATGTAAAATCTCATTGACCATACTTACAGGCCTTCACGAATCGTTGAACACGATTGTTAGAACTTAATTTCGACAATTACATCAAAGTTTGTAAATGTGAAATTGTTTGTCGAGTTTATTGCTTCGAATTAACACGAAATAATTTGCCAACTTTATAATAAAACTTAATTACATCATTTGTCTTCTGATTATGTGATAAATTCTTATTTTATGATTGATGACGTGTTACGTGGAAGGATTTAAACGTTCAATTTCGAAACTATATCACGCGTGACAAGTGATCGCACCATCTACTAACGTGTCACATACATTTAACTTATGATAAACGTTAATTAAATATCAGATTTATCGTTATTAAAAATGGAAACCAATAGGTTAAACGTCATTAAATTTCACAAATGCCTTAATCCTGATAAAAATATTCTAATATAAGTGAATTTTCGTGTTGCTATTTTTGTAATTTTTGCTTTATAAACAAAAAAAAAAAAAAAAACAATTTCCAGCAGCGAGGTGAGTAACTTTCCCGGCAAAAAAAGTTAAAATTGCGTGTGGTGCCATCTCTTATGAGATTTTGTTAAAAATAGCTTTTATATTATTAATTATTATAAAATGGCAAAAAGCTTAATTTTGAAGCTACAAATAAATTTTATAAAAAATTGTAAATGCTTAACAATACAAATACAATCTTCATTAAGTCCCACTCCACTCAGTGATAACTCCATCTCCCCATTCTTTTAACCTTTAACCACCAAAATTTAATATATTAAATGCCCCTAATATCTATTGATTCTGTTAAAGTTTGGTGGTTAAAGGTTGAGAGAGTGTGGAGATAGAAGGGGGACATGTGTCGTGTCCCGCTCGAGATATAGCACATGACCTCCCCCATCTTCTCGACCTTTAATCTTAAAAATTTAATGGAATCAATGCTCCTAACACACAAACTTCACTGAAAAATTTCAGAAATTTTTGACAAAGGATACAGGAGTTATTAAGCTTTAAAGTGGGTGAACAAAATTGTATTCCCTACACACATATCCTAATATCCTTCCCTACATACAGGAAAAATTCCCAACTATTTTGTACTTCTCGACGTTTCAAGGTCCCCAAAAATATAAATACAATATATGTATTGTACAGAGAGAAAAAAACCTGTAAAGATAAACTAGATTAAATTTTTCTAAACGTTAATTCAAAAGGGTAATGTTAAAATGTATCCTATAAATATTTTCATTTTGACAGGTTCCGTTTTATAGAGGTAATAGAGGGGAAAATATTACAATTCAGAAGAAAATAACCTGTACAATACATACATACAGATTACTTAGAATGTGTTTTAACTGTGATTTAGAATTTCGTTTACTGAAATTACGTTACGAAATTAGTCCTTAAAAATTGTTCTGTTTCCGCATTATACAGGTTTCCAGTGTATAATAGCCGAAAACCTGTCTAATAAGAAAATAAAACATTTTTTCTTAAATACAATGTCGATCAGTTTTGATTTATTTTCCGTTTTGTATGTGTCCGTTTTAGACAGGTTTATGAAGTATAAACAATAAAAAAAGACCACAAAAAATGCATTACAGTAAAAATCTCAAAACTGTTGTTGATAGATGGACAAAATATTAAAATGGCGTCTATTTTTGTATTCTTCTGTAGTATTGTTTTTTTGTATTCCCGACCACTGGAGGCCATTTTGCAAATGGCCTACAGGGGTGAAAAGACATCAAGAGCCATAAAAGTGTGCTTTTTTTCTTTTTACTTGATTTTATTATCTAGCTACCATTTCACTTCCACACTAATTGAATCAGAATAAAAATTGAATTAAGGATAAAAGTTTTGATTAAGAGATAGATCCTTAATGCAACAGTTTCAACAAATAATAGTTATTATATAATTCTAAAAAAAACACAAGTAACAAAAAAAATTCGAATTTAAAAAAAATAGTTCAGGAGCTAATAATAATTTGTTTCTGTAACTTTTTAAAGGTGCAAATATCATTTAAAAAGCACAAATAAATGTAGTAAATTAAAAGGAAAATCTGAAAAATATCAAAAAATCTGGCAATCTTTTAAACAAAAATCTAAAAAAATTGAAAATATTTTATAAAAAGTCAAAAACCCCATAGAACAAAAATCTAAAAAAATTGAAAATATTTTATAAAAAGTCAAAAACCTCAAAGAAAATTTAAAACAAAAGTTGAAAATATTTTATAAAAAGTCAAAAACCTCAGAGAAAATAAAAAAAAAAAATATTTTATAAAAAGTCAAAAACATAAGAGAAAATCAAAAAATTGCAGAAAATCGATATTAAAAAATGAAAATCTACAGAAATTTTAAAACAAATTACACAAAAATAAATTCACAGAAAATCTAAAATGTTTTAAATTGCAAAAAATTTACAAAAAAAACACACAAACAAAATTTGTTTTTGTAATTCGTGATATTTACATCACGAATTACTAGCATTTATGCTAGTAAATAAAACTATTATAGTTAAATTATTCACGAATAATTTCTCGAGTAAATGTAATCAGAAAACACGCCAAGAGGGTATAACATTTCATAAGGTCTTTCTAAAACAAATTATCGAATTTCGATATTTTGATAGCAAATAACATAATTTATAAGTAGAGAAACTCTATAAAAACAACATTAAAATCGATTTTAGAAGGGATATTGAATATTAAATGGAGGAGGGATCGATCATCTAAGAAAAAAAATGAAGAAAATATTTTTTGAGTAATGCAAATAAAATAAATAAATGGTTTATTTGTAAAAAATACCACACATATTAATAATAAAAGTAAATAAATAAAAATGAAAGTGAACAGATGAACCACCCCCTCGAGGTCAATAATTTTGCATTAGAAATGATTGATCGCCTTGTAAACAACATTTAAAAAAACCTTTGTTTTAGTATGACACGTAAAATAATTCCACGGTATTTTTTGAGCCTCAATTTTAAAATTGCAGACCTATACACTCCTGTCTCGTCTGTCTGCCTGTCTGTTCGTCTATCATTCGATAATTTGACAATGAAGTTAGATATGGAAAGCAAAGGGACTGGAGTCTCCATTTAACTATATGATAGATATATAATAAAATCACGTGAATTCTGGCCTGGACCGGAATTTGAGATTGGGGGTGCCATTTTGAAAAAATTGTAGACTTATAAATTTCCATTACCGTCCATCTGTTTGTCCTTCCTTAATCACGAGTACAAAGTTAGATAAATGAAATCCGAAACAAGATATGGAAATTATAGGAGCAGAAGGCCCCGATTAACTATATAAGAACTTCCGGGTTACACCGGAAGTCACGTTATTTCGAAAATTTTCCCCTGAAAGGAGTTAGTTAGATGACCGGTACGACTCTATTGCTAACAGGAAAAGTACGATATACAAGGGCAAGACACTACTAATTTGAGGTGGAAAGCAGTGCCGTAACTAGCCATTCCTGTGCCCTGTGCAGGAATTTGTATTTAGGCCCCTTAATTAATTAGGTTTGGGAATGTAATAAAACAAATACATGCATTTTGGGCCCCTCTTTCAAGCGGGCCCTGTGCGGGTGCACCTGTTGCACCTGCCTAGTTACGGCACTGGTGGAAAGCATATAATTTAAATGAAATTAATTAAAAATTTTCTGAAGTGCTTATTTGTTAAATCACAAAAACCCATTAAGTAAATTTGTTTGAAGTACATACACCAAACATTCAAAGCAATTTCCTTTGAAGCAAACATTTCAAATAAATGTTTTGAAGAAAATATACGAATGTGAATGTATTAAACTGAAATTATTCAAACAAAAAAACACACGAATTTTTAAAATACAACTTAATTGTGAACGAAGAATAACTGCATAAAAATTCATAAACAACAAACAATAATTAGCAAGATTCAAGTAGAGGGCAGAAGACAGACAGACGAATCGATCAGCAGAATTGTTAGTCATTTAACAATATATTAAATCACATTAAAGATCATCAGAACTGTATACATAAACCATTAGTAAATGCTATTAAAATGGGGTCCAGAATCGATTTGAAATTTTCTTTTTAACCTTTATCTTCTTCAGGTTTTGATTTATGCCCTTATATATATATATATAAATGTACGTGTGTAAAAACATTTTTTATATATAAATTTTTTTTATTTTCTATCCATAAAGTAAATCGTATTTAGTTGACCAGATAGGATTTAGCAAGAGAGAAACTTTCTCTTCTATCATTTTTGATCCTTTTCTCTTTCTTTGTCCTTTCAAAAAAATGCAGCAGAAGGCTTTACTAAAATCTAAAAAGCTAAATCTAATAAAGCCACCAGCGAATCATTACTGTTTTCTATTCCTACTTATAGGAATTTTTTTTTACGAANAAATGGCATTTTAGATAATCATAAAGTTTGTAAAATGTATTTTCACAGAATCATGCAAGTCTATAATTCTCTAATGACCCATTTATAGGCTTGCATGATTCTCTAAACACAATTTATTGAGAATTATTAAGTGTATAAATTGGTTTTCGAGAATCAAAAAAAAAAAAAAAAAAAAATATTGAGATGAATTTACTGGAATGCAATTTAAATAATTGTAGACCTATAAATTTCAACTTTCCTCTGTATGTCTGTCTTTCCTTAATCTCGAGACCAAATACGGAAAGGAGGAGGCCCGATTGACTATATACGAACTTCCATTATTTCAATTCAAAAAATTTTTCCAGAATGGAGTTGCATAGATGACCGGCATGACTCTGTTGTTGTTAGGAAAAGTGTGATGTACAGGGGCAAGACACCACTAAAATTGAGAGCGCTGTGATGAAAAATTGCAGCCCGTCATTGTAACGTCACAATAATTTTTGCTCGTTTGTTTTATCACAACTCGTCACGTGGTTCACCTGCGAGGGAGATGCCTGATGGAGGATTTTACGTGATAAAATGTTCCTATTTAGGTAAAGAAAGCCCGGAAAATTTCACGTGGCCATCCCTGTTGGCCAAATGCAAACCCATCTGTATTCAGTGGTTTTATCCACACGATCACTGGTGTGCACATATATACAGTAAAACCTCGATTATCCGCCCCACCGACCGTCCTAGTCGGCAAATTTCAAATGTCCGCTAGTGATGTGGCGCTACAATATTTGGCTATGTCTTGGCTACTTTAATATTATTTTTACGAGTTTTAGCTGGCAACACTCATTCGACCATGAAAGGGAGCCAGTATTTAAACGAAGCTTAATTTTCTAATTTTTAACGATACAATAGCGACGATTATTATTTTTAAAAATTTTTGTTAGGCTTAACATCGATGAAAATTCAACGCAAAATAGGTTAATAGCGATATACTAATATACTAATTACATGGGATATAATAATATACTACACTAATAATGGATTTTTTCATACTTTTCGGTTATCCGACTTTTCAATTATCCGACCAACCCCAGTCACCAATTAGGGCGGATAATCGAGGTTCTACTGTATACATACACAAACCTTGATGCATGATATGCATTATACATGATACAGTAAGTTTATACCTAGCGTACTATACCTTATATCAGTGTTTCTCAACGGGGGCGATATTGCCCCCATGTGAGCGTTTTTCCATGTTGAGGGGGCGATTAGCAACAATTTATATTTTGGGGGGCGAAAAACAATTTTCTGGGCGATATAGTAAAACATTATATTAAGAATAATTAGATATTTTATTCGTTATATCGTACAATAATTAAATAAATAACATTATAATAGTCAATAGTCTATTCAATGCAGTACGAATTTGGCGTTAGCCTTGGCCCTCCGCTCGGAATTTTGAAGTGAAGGGGGCGATACTACGTTGAAGGGGGCGACGATTCATTAGAGGTTGAGAAACACTGCCTTATATACATACATTGTACAGTACAATAATTCAAGATATGTTTGGTTTTTGAAATGCTGAATATATATATATCAGATATAACTTAGTATTTATACGCGTATACTATCAGGTATACACTATATATATAAATCATAAACTGTATATACTATGTATCATATATATCAACTGTAGTGTTCGTGTATTAAAGTGTGTACTTACTGTGGATTAAAGTAGATGAATTCGAAATTTATTCAAAGAAAAAAGCAAATATATCTGTTAAAGTACGTACAATTTTTGTACATTTATCACTCCACACTGAATCAAACTTCCTAAATCCCCTCTCGATTCATCCATTAAAGTGTAAAACACGTATACACCGAATACAAGACATTGCGATGAATTTATGTAAATTTTATTGATTTATCGTTCTAAAAAACGAAAATAAGCAATTTGATATCTTCATTATGTAATAACAATTAATTTTAACAATAAAAATTTCTTTAATTTTAATTTGGAAAGGAAAAAAATTAAATTAAATTAATTAAGTTAAAACGTTAGTCGATGGCATTAAATACATCATTTGACCTTGTTTTTTTTTCGAATGCTTAAAATTGATATTTAATGTAAAAAATTCCCTTCGTTTTCCTTTATTTTCTAGTAAAATCGATTTAGAATTTTAAATTATTTATAAAAGTATAGGTTAACAGTGGAAGGAAAAATAAATTTTTCCTTATTATATACACAATATACGATCTTACTTAAACACACACGCGAAGTTTAATCATTAAAAAAGATGAAAAATAACATCAATTTTTATTTTATTTTATTTTTTTCAGGAATAAATGGTAAACAATAAATTTACAAATTACACATTTCTCTTACTAAAACATGAATTCGTTAGTAATATCTAAATTATTTAGATATTGCTAATTTAAATTTCTTCCAAAATATAATATATTTAGGGCCATGTAAGTCTATAAATGGCATTTTAGATAATCATAAAGTTTGTAAAATGTATTTTCACAGAATCATGCAAGTCTATAATTCTCTAATGACCCATTTATAGGCTTGCATGATTCTCTAAACACAATTTATTGAGAATTATTAAGTGTATAAATTGGTTTTCGAGAATCATATAAATCTATAAATTAATTTTTAGAACCATTTAAGTTAACCAGTCCACTTATTAATTAAAAAAAATATCTAGCAAGGAGTTGTGTAACTTTCCTGGCAAAACATTTAAAGTCGCGTGTGGCGCCATCTCTTACAAGATTTTATTAAAAACTTTTTATATTATTAATTGTTATAAAATAGAAAACAGCTTAATTTTCAGGGTAGAGACGAGATTTACGATAAAATTTTAAGTGCTAATAACGTGTACTGTACAATCTTCCTTAAGTCCGACTCCGCTGGAGATACGACACGTGACCACCCCACTATCTCGCCAACTTTCGACCTTTAACCATCAAAATTTAACAGCAGTAATGCTCCTAACACACAATCCTCCCTGAAAAATTTCAGAAATTTTTTCTACAAAAGACAGAGAAGTTATTAAGCTTCAAAGAGGGTAAACAACATCGTGCCACACAAACATCCACACACACAAAGAAAGAAACCCCAAATTTCAGTGGTTGGTTACCAATATAAAAACCCCAAAATTTTTGGCATTTCTCAATGCTTTAAAGTCCCCGAGTCCAAAAATCGAAAAATCTTGGAGGGGTGATTTTTTGACCAATTGCCGTATTTTATCTCTGTTATATGTAACAGAGGAAAGGTAATAATTAATTCATTAATTTAATAAAATGAACATAAGATATCTAATTAAAGCAAAACAATTCAAAAAATTTACTTAGAAATTTAGATATACACATTCAAACAAAATATAAGCTCTCCACCCCATAATCAAATAAAATATACGCTCTCCACCTCATAATCAAATAAAAAAAACATATACGCTCTCCACCTCATAATCAAACGAATATATATACTCTCCACGTCATACTAGAATAAATATATATGCTCTCCACCTCGTAATTGAATAAATATATATGCTCTCCACCTCGTAATCAAATAAAATATATGCTCTCCATCTTATAATAAATTTAAAAAATATGCTCTCCATCTCATAATCAAATAAAACATGTGCTCTCCACCTCGTAATCAAATAAAATATATGCTCTCCACTTTATAATCAATTTTTTTAAATATGCTCTCCACCTCAAATTAGTAGTGTCTTGCCTCTGTACAACGTACTTTTCCTGTTAGCAATGGAGTCGTGTCAGTTATCTATCTAACTCCTTTCAGGGGGAGGAATTTTTTAATTAAAATAACGTGACTTTCGGTTTGAATCGGAAGTTTATATATAGTTAATTGGAGGTTCCTGCCTCTAATATTTCCAAATCTGGTTTCAGCTTTCATTTATCTAACACCGTTCTCAAGATTAAGGAAGAACAGACAGCTGGACGGATGAAAGTGGGAATTTATAGGTCTACAAAATTTTCAACTTGTAGCCCAATAAAACTAAATAACTGATTAGCAGATATTCTAATAAATTTCTTGTGTGTTTTGAATAAATTTACTCCTTATGTTGTAGAAAATTACAGTTTTTATAAAACTGTTTTCTTTAATGGCACAGTAAATAAAGATAAATATTGGCGTTTTTTGAAACAATGAAGATAAACCGGTGATTTATCTACATGCAAGCTTAATTTGCAACAGTAACAATGCTACGAGCTAACTCTAGAACAAATATATGTGACAATAAAATTTTTAAAAATCAGCATAAACAAACCCTTAAAAATTCAACAATATACAAAGGACAAGAAATTTTAATAATAAAATAAAATCTTCCAAAAAATAAAAAATCCGGCATTTTTGGAAATATTCCTTGCAATTTTCTACGTAATAACATGTATAAAAATTGGTGGGAAAATCATCTGAAAAATTTTACCTATTTACTTCAAACGATTTTTGAATTTTTTCAGGGGAATACGCACTGACAAACGTACAGACAAACTGCAAATTTAGAGTAATTCTTATTATAAAATATCATCAGTCGATAGAAGTAACGATTTTTTCGGATATTACAGCAACATAAAATTACTTATATCATGTAAAAAATTAATGTTGTAATATTTCAAAAAAATCTCCATTTAATGCTACTTACTTTTGGAATATTATAATTTTAAAAAAATCATTAAATTTCTTCTCCATTTTCCACTTAAATTTGTGTTAAAAATATACACGTCTGTACATATAATTTAGTACAAAATTATCTAAAATTCATCTAAAAATTCTCAAATGATTTTCGAGATTTTCATCAAAAGCACGCACCGACAAACGGACGAACGAAGAAAAATTAGACTTTTTAAAGATATTTTACGCGTGGAAAATCGTTTTATCAACCAAAAACAAACAAATTTCTCATAAATATTATAGAAAATAATTTTAAAATGGGAATTTATATAAAGGATGTTGTTAAGTATAATTCTTTGGACCTTGAATTTTCTATTAATTCGTGGTACAAAGAACCTACCAAAAATTAATAAGGGGGTAAAAAAATAATAATATTTAATGGAACTTCCTAAAAAAATAATTAATTTTTAGAAGATTTATTGGATAAATTACAAGATTACAATATCGATCCATTGAGTTAACATTAGGGAAGAATGCATTTAAATTTGATAACAGCAAAGTGTAATTGCATCAATTATCGTATTTTTAACGGCACAGATCTGAAAAATTAATAATTTTATCTTTAAAAAATCAAATTTAGAATCAACAGATCTATAATAAAAAAAATCCAGCAACGAGTTGCGTAACTTTCCCGACAAAAAAAAAGTCAAAATTGCGTGTGACGCCATCTGTTATGAGATTTTGTTATTAAAAAATCTTTATAATTATTATAAAACGGAATAAGGCTTAATTTTGAGGATAGATATAGGTTTTATAAAGAATTGTAAGTGTTTAAAATCTTTATTAAGTCCGAATAACACTGGAAATGCGATACGTGACCGTCTCTATCTCCCCACCCCCTCGACCTTTAACCCTCAAAATTTAATATCGTTAATGCCCCTAATACCTGTTGATTGTATTAAATTTTGGTGAATTAAAGTCGAGGGAATGGAGAGATAGAGGGATATCGTCTCCAGCTCGAGATATGACACATGACCCATTCTATCTCCCCACTCTCTCGACCTTTAACTACCAAAATTTAAGAGCATCATAGCCCTTTATCCCCGAAAATTTTTAGAAACTTTCGACAAAAGTCATATGAAATATTAAGCTTGAAAATGGTGAACAAAATCGTGCCCTCAAACAAATACATACAAGAAAAACCCCCCCAATTTTTTTTGCATTTCTCTTCGTTTCAAGGCCTAGAGTCCAAAAATTGTAAAAATTTTGAGGGTCGTTCTTTGAGCGAGCGCCATACTTTCCCATTATTATTTATATAAGGAAAGTAAAAAAAGGAGTTTCATTTGGGGTATATGAAATGCATGGAGGTGTATGGGGAAGAAGAAGAAAAAAATAGTGAATTTCTTTAAAATTTTAGGAATTTTTTTGAAGAAAATTTACACCTAACAAAACAATACGAAAGTTTGATGTTTATTAAGATATATAACACCAAAAGTACAAGTTAAAAATTCAATATTCTACGCTTCAAAGTATATACATATAATACACAAAGGATTACTTGATTTATAAAGAATTTCTAAAAAAAATTGAATAAAAAAAATTATTTGTTTTTTCCATGTCAAATACTTTTTTTGGCCCTTTAACTTCAATAATTATTAAATTTTTAATTATATATAAAAGGGTGGCCCATAAGTCAGTTAGCTGAGATACATTTCTACATCGATACACTGAAAGGGCCAAAAATCACTTGACTGAGACACGTTTACATATATACTGGGTAGCTCGAAAGTTAGTTAACTATTTTTAAGGCTAGACCGCTGTCTTATTTAAGCATTTAATCATATTTTTAATACGTTTACACTAATTTATTTAAAAAACACACTGGAACAAAAAAAACAGTGTGTGTTAACTGATTTTTGGACCACCCTCTAAGAATCAACGTTGCGAACGTGTGTATAATCTCTTGCACCTCTCTAAATTGGACACTGATTTAGTGACCAACTTATGGTTTTACTTTAAAATACAGTAAAGTTTGGCACCTGTATATCGCGACCACCTGTCTAAACTGGACTGTTTTTAAACGAAACTGGCATATAGATTTTTCTCTCTTCTTCTCTGTCTAAAAACATATGTACACATTTCTGTATTAGCACTTGTGTCCAACTTAAAGAGGTTTTAGTTCAAAGTACAGTAAAATCCCTCCATTTAGATATTATCATATCCTGAACACTACTGTAAACAGAGTTTTGTGGAGTTGCTGGTGTTCAACTTAGACAGGTTTTACTGTACTTTAAAAATAAAAAAAGAAATCCTTTATACAGTAAAACCTGCTTAGTTAGGACCAATGTCCAATTTAGAGAGGTGTCTCAGATAGAGAATAGTAAAGCCATATAGATGTTTACAGGTTCCAACTGGAGGAATATCCAACTTGAGGGATTTTTTTTACTGTACTTTAATGTAAAACCTCTCTAACTTGGACACTTGTATGTACAGTATTATGTCGCTATTAAAACAATTAAATCTAATTTCATAATCGCTAAAATCTGAAAAGAATAATAACTCACCTAAGGGAGGTGCAATTATCTTGTAAGTGGTGAATATTGACTTGAAATGTACATCCAGAAATGCTGTTTCTTCCAAAAACTATCGGCACGTGCGACGAATTTCGGCAATCTCCGTTCACACCTTCAAATAAAAAAACAATTTAGTATTTAAAAATTGCATGCCCACGTACATTACACATGCTTTACTGTAATTATGGAAATTACTGTACTTTACTCATTACTGTACTTAAGGAAATATAAAACACAAGAAAAGTAAACAGCATGCGTGCGTTTTCTGATGAACACACAAGTTTTCATTAACATAATCAAGATTTTTCTGGTCATACATTTGGGTGTTTGTATGTTCGTACGTTCTGCGTAATGCGTGTGGGCATGCATTTATATACGCTTACATAAGTACAGTAAATTTATGCATATGAATGCATTCGTATCCGCATTCATCTACAGAACACGTATGTATGTACACATCACAGAAAAACAATTATTTATGTATCGAAATGAAGTATATGCGTGCAAGTGTACATAAACGAATACTTATATACATCAAAGAACATGCATCCACAAATGCAAGCTTCTTCTGTACATACATGCATGCACATGCTTACATTTTGTTGTATATGCAGGTGCACATTGTATACAGTACAGGTACAGAATGTGCATTAAAACAGATATGCTTGCATAATCGTAGATTTATGAATGCATGCTCTAAACACGTACATAAACATTCACATTCGTGTTTTATTTAGTAGAAAATCCAATTTTCTACGCTTAAAAAGATAAACTTGTTTAATACATCGTTGATGAAGATAGTGATAAAAAATATAATTAAATTTAGAAACGCAATTTACATATAAATCAATTTAAATATTTACAATATAGGCCCGATTTGCATATAAACTAAATGAGTTGCGGCTTAGGGCCTTTCTTTATGAGTCAAAAGCTTACTCTCACACGTATATGGAGGACAAGGATTTGTTGTACGTTATAGTTTAGGGCCTCACATGTATCATTATCTAGTAAAGGGCAAAGGCCCGTCGTAGATTGTAGCTTAGGCACACAAATGCAAGTCCATCCCTGCCTTCATCCATTCCTCTATTGTTTAAACCTTCATCATCATTATCATCATTAGATAATTAAGAGAGTGATTATAAATTGGAGAAAATTACGTATCGGCCAAAATTATCATTTTAATTATTCCCGATACAAATTAGTAAATTCGATTTTACAAACTCCAATACGTATTATACGGAATTTGATATTGTTCGTTAAGAAAAATAATTATCCTTGAAATCATTGGAATTCCCTTTGGAAATGTAATTAGAACCATTCGAATCAATTTTGATTTTCTTTAATTCACTCGACTTGTCACAAACACGGTTTACAAACACACACAAGAAGACACAGCATAGGCTGACAGTCTAATGAAGCAAACAATTCTAAGAATAAAAAAATAAAAAAAAAAACAAAAAAAATTGAAACTTTCTTTGACTATTTTTGATTGTCTTTTAGTTTAATAGTGGATTGTTGCTGCTCGAAATGTAAATAACACAAAAATAAAAACACTAATTAATCAAATTCCCAGTAATTTGTAACAGAAAATAATAAAAAAAAAGAAAAGTTTATTTATATACGTACTGGGAGACCCATACGTATGATCAAGATACTGTATATTTATATACGGGTTGGTTCAAAATTCAGTTAACTAAGATGTATTTATATATTCAGAGTGGCCCAAAAGTTGTTTAACAAAGATTTATGGTCCAAAAGGTTGTTTTAACCGAGTTATATTTATATATACAAGGTGGTTCAAAAGTTGATTAACACAGATATATTTATAAGTGCAAAGGTGATCCAAAAGTCAGTTTACCGAGATATATTGTTACGATTGCCTTCAAAACCGAATTGGAAACAATACGTACAGTACGTATGAGTTAACTGACTTTTGAGCCACCCTTTATTTATATAATTTTAATTACCAATTCTTCAATGAAGAAACGTTCTCCACGTATTTAATTTGTTCAAAAAAAAAAAAGACAAAAGGGGCACGGGAAAAATCCCTATTTTCCCTTTTGGAAGGCCCTGAATAGGCATAACTAAGAGGGGATGGATTCCCCATTAGTTACGTCCCATACTAGGCTTTCGAAACCCCGACTGTACCATTTTTTATTTGTATTATTTGATCTGTTTATACTATTCATTGCTTAGGTATTGTATTGTTTCCTGTGTATTACGCTATTTACTATTTTTACCGTCCATTACTTAATTATAACGTTTGCTCGTTGTCTGTACTGTTTATTATTTATAGTTTTTACTATTGCACTTTTACAGTTTGTATAATTCACGTACTATATGGTTCTATCACATTAACACTTACCATTTATGCTACACGCTGCTTAACACTACTTAATATATTCATTGTTTGACCCCCTTTTACGTAACACTATATTTACTATTCGTTAATTAATTGTACCGACGGCCTGGGCGGTTGAGGCGTCGACGTACTTTTGTGTGGGGAGGTATCGAATCCACACGAGCAACCCCCAGGAATTTTTCGGAGGGTGATGTGGATATGGTCGAACCCATGATGGTACCCATAGTTTAAAAATGTGTCCTTCACACATTATATTGTTTATATTGTAACAATTTATGTACAGCTTGATGTAGATAGGGCCTACAAGAGGGGGGCCTCAGAGAACTCCGCCCCAGATCCACAGAAAACTTAATGGCTCGTAGTGATTACTATCCTCATTAAATTAAAGCTATTCTTACTATAAAAATGATAAACGGACAAAAGGGGCCCGCTCTATCCAGGCCCCCATACAAGCGCTCAACGTTCCCAACTGTTCATTTACTCCTGTTTATCCTTTGTCCCGTTTATTATTCTTATGTATTCATCACGTATTATTTACACTTTTATAACTCCTGCCACTTAATTACAATCGATCAGAGCAAATCTATTGTTTGCCATTGGTGGAATTAAAAGATGGGAATCATTAAAATGCCAATTATGATAAGAAAATCATCATTTCGTTTCTTAAAATAGAAGAGAAAAATCGGGATAATTCGAAGGATCGTTAAAGGAAAGAGGAAAAGATATCCTTTTAACAGCAATGTCAATAGAAAGATAGCCTTGACTCTTAGATATTAGCCAGAACAGCATCAACACTATCCGGATAATCCGTGATGCTCCAGAAGGATCAAGTTCCATTTTATTTCTTAATTCTATGTTCTTAACTCTATGCTTTCTATGTTTCTGTGTGTTTAATTCTATATTTTCTACGTTAAGATTTTTTTTATACACAGAAAAATCCTACAATATAACAAAAATAAGAATATAAACACATAAAAAACACAAGAAAATAGAAGAAAACACAAAAGAAATCGATTAAATAAGAGAAAAATCCAATTTAAAATATCCAAATTCGACAAATTAATCATTCCTAAATTTAAAAAATTTAATTAATTCCCTTCGTAACGTAATTTTTGAATTCAAATTTACGAAATTCAAACACTTAATTGAACAATTGAAGTAGTTAAATGTGTAATACGTTTTATTTAATAATAAAACAAAAAATTATAATGATGCTAAATCGAATTATCTCCATTAAAATCTCCCACTTAACTGGGACTAGAACTCCCCCAGACGGGGGGGTGTTATGATCTCGTGAAATTACTAGCGAAAATTCCGGACGTAACAACTCACGAGTAGGCAGAAATCGTTATACAAATCGAACCATAAACCGCATAAACTTCTATACGGCGCATTAACTTACAGATATCCAGACGTAACGGCCGAATATTGTGTAATAAAGTCTAGTATAAAGCTACGTCTCTTAGACACACAACAGACCATTTCGACCCGCCTCTTCCTATACACTATCTACACAAAAATGCATAATTGCTAACAAAGAACGTGAGACTTTCGATTTTGTGCCCTCTCCTGCTGTACTGTATTGTGTTTTAGTAGTAATTTTATAAACACTACACGTAAGTAAACGTATATAAAGTACATAGAAGCATACAGGCATACGTAAGCATTCATAAAAACAATAGTACGTATGAGAATACGCTAGCATACAAGCAATCACTCATAGAAGCCATATAAGTAGAGCACACCAGCAGTCCCAGGAACACACAAAAACACATACGAAATACACACAAACACTCGCGGGAGTATACACAAGAACTTTACAACGTCACATAAACATTCAACAAATACACATAAGAGCACACTTAAGCTTTCATAGAAGCACACGAGCTCTCTCAAGAGTCGCAATAGTGAGCCAATCGGTAGCATACAAAGCCGACACACGGCAACACATACATACACAGACACACATCGGGTATCTTAAAACTAAACAGAACACCGGGAGATGTTTATAACGGCGCATGCGTCCGGCGATACTGGTAAATGTTAAGCGAATCGTTCCAGTACGAACACAGAACGTCGTCAGTTAGGTTGGCCAGGTGAGTTAACGTTATACTTGACTTATTAATAAACGATCAACGGGATATATATACACATAAATATATATACACACGTACGAGTAGGTGTTTAGGTAATAACGCTTATCTGCAATGTGTCTATTAGCGTGGAATGGCGGATATCATAATCATAACTTCACAGAGGATGCTTCAATTTAATTTTCTCTACTTTGATTTTTATTTGTGATACCATTTATAATAATAATACATAAATTTCGGATCGGTCCTCCTCTTAACCTTACAATTTTCTTCCTCTTCCGTACGACCGCATCTGTACGCTGGCAAAACACACTTTAACACTTAAATTTTAGTGTATTTATGGAATTATTTGGCATAAAAAAAACACTTCGCACAGGAGCAACTCTTCTACCTGTAACTTTCCGGGTTTATCTTCTTAAAAAAAACTTTAATTAATTAAACTTTCTAGAAGATTAATTAACATATTTATGTGTATAGAATAATACGATTCTATAATAAACAAGGGTAGAAAAAAAATACAGAAGAAATTTAATTGCTACTACTCGAAGCATTTCAATGAAATTTAACGAACGATAAGCGGTGTAGAAAAATGATAAAAATGCTGTTACGGTACGAATGCTAATTACAATTTCGAAATGTAAACGTACGGGCGACAAACGGACGTTCATTAAAGAGAAAGCACAATTATCTTCTCGCTTCACCCCTTTCACTGATACCCATCAGGATAAGAGGATTAAAAAAAAAAACCAAAAAGGTTAAACCAATCGATGACCAGCTTAAAAATGCGTCTGGCCAATAAGAAAAAGCGTAACAGGGCGAGTTTTGGGTGTAAAAAAAACAAAAAAAAAAACACATGCATATCGATTGGGCAAACTTTGAAAGTTTGGCAAACTGCGACGTCAAACTGTTGGTCATCTTTAATTTCTCGCATGAGAGACAAAAATCGATTTTTTCCCCCCTCTTTTTGTTTTGTTTTTTTTTTCTTCTTGGAGGGGGTGAGAATTCAAAAAAGAAACAACCACCAAGATTTTTCTGAGCACCTTCCAATAACAAACCACGTGTTTCCCAAACGAGAAAGGGAGCAAGTGGAATAAAAAAAAGAATAATAATAATAATAATAATAATCCACTTCTTCGCGTTGTCATGGAAATTGACGGGATGGAAAATACCGGAGTTACCATGGTAACATCCAGGTGCACACACAGAAAAGACAAAAATCTACAGGAGAATATAATAATGACAGCGATTTTTGTATCCCTTTTTTACTTTCTCTCTTCTCTTTTTTTTTGGGGGGATGTTTATTTTAAAAATTCCTCCCAATTTTTTTAGAATTATACTTTAGATAACACCGACACCACAATTAAAACACTACACGGTATTTTAAGAAAGGGGGACACTAAATGGTAAATGTTTTTCAGAAAAATGTTAATAGATCAATTGTATATACTTCGACAGCAGTGTAGTATTCTGGTGTGCCTGTGTTTCTTTCTTATAAAAGAGTTCCCAATGATAAATTTACTATTTTAATAAAACAAATACCCACTTAGAAAAATGAATAAAATGACACATACACTCTAGAAGCACGTACACTTTGTATATCTGTGTGTTGTGTATGGTGTTCTATATCTTGTGTATTCTGTGCTGTATCAATCTTTTGTGTGTGGTGTCTATCTGGTGTGCGTGTATCTGTGTTCTGTATGGTATCTACACCTCAGCAACATATCCACTAGTGTGATTATATACGTATACGTCTACATATACATAATAAAATTCCTAAATATTAAAAAAATAATGTTGATTTCTTATAAAAAGACGTCCACTTCCAAACGATAATGGATAAACTGTCTACACTTCAGCAACACATCCACTTGTGTGCGTCTGATTCATGAATATTTCTGTAAGCCATAATCGATTTAACAGCTTTCCCCCTTTCGACGTAACATTAAATAAAAACTGCACAACATTAACTTCCATTGCCTTCGTGCTAAATTATATTCCATGGCGTTAAAGTAACAATACAATTTAAGAATATTGTACTTAAATATATTAATGATTTTCTGTATCGATTATTATTTTTTTTTTTTTCGAGAATTTCACTTCATTTTTCGGGTTGAAATTCCTTACAATTGTAATTTCTAAAACAGAAATGTTCTCTTAAAATCTACTAACACTTGCCCTTATCAATTTCTATAATTACAGTTATTTAAAAACTCCTGTGTAATGACAGTTGTTCTACTTTCTGCAATTTCTAAAAATAGCAATTTCCTTTTATTTTTTATTTTTTAAAAAAAAGAAAAAAAGAAAGAAAGGGGGAGGGAGAGCAGAAACAAAAGGTACTTTTTACCATAATTTAACAAAACAATTTAAAGTGTCTTTAAGCATTTAACAAAAGTTTCCTAAGCATAATTTCGAATAGATTGCTGTTAATTAAGTTAGTATACATTAAACAGTTTTATTTTAATTTTATGCAAATTACTAACTTAAATTTCTAAAATCTAAATAATGAAGGGAGCTCTAAACTGATTTTTCTGCACCACTTTTATTTGTTTATTAGAATAAACAAATAAAAATTATATACAAAATAAACTAACGCGCAGGGTGGCCCAAAAATCTGTTAACCGCTTTCCTGACCAAATTTCCGCTTTATTTTTATAACCGACTGCAGCAACAACAGAATTCGTGCAATTACGTAACTGGATATTATACTCGATTAACCCGTTCTGGAAAATAAGCTGATGCAATCAAATTGATAACGTTACGTAACTGATATTATAGGGTGGTCCAAAAGTCTGTTAACCGTTTTCGATATAACGATTCCGCTTTATTTTTATAACCAATCGCAACAGAATTCGTATACAATTAAGTAACTGGATATACGAGGTGGCCCGACTCAATTAATAAGAGTAAGCTGCTGCACGTAATTGATACAATTATGTAGGGTGGCCTAAAAGTGAGTTAACCATTGTAAAGATTGAATTATTATCTTATTTTTTAACCAATTCTGTAAAAGAATAACAAGTTGCGAATTCGCATTCACAAGTGAAATTACAATGGACCAAAAAAAAACAACAAAAATCACTGTCAACTGACTTTTGGGACACCACGTATTTTACGTTGTAATTTATCTTCCGAGTGCTTTTTTTTTTGTGTGTGTGTGTGTGTGATTTAAAATGCCTTCGGAACTCTCAACACATTTTAAATTACGAGAATGGATGGGGGAGTTCATAATGCAGAACACGTACACTACTACTAAATCTCTAAATATTTTCTTTGCATATATTGTTTAAAATCGATTTATAATCTACGTTTAAGGGTTTATATCAAAGTTTATTTACTAAAATAATAGTTTTTTTAAAGGAAAATTAATTTGTTTTTATTTTTATTTTATGAATATTTATGTTTTATTGATTCTTTTTTTATTCGAGTAAACGAGGTGTAGAAAATTTTTACCTCGTATTGTTGAAGTAAAAAACAAAACACGCGCTCTCCTCATTTATTATGAGGTAAATAAAGAATCACACTTAATTTTATCACGAAAAAAAAATAAAAAAAAATCGTAGCGTGGTTAATTATGAAGGAAATAAAGAACTGTATCTCATCTTAACCTCATTATCCCATTTAAATTATACCTCATTTAATCGAGAGGAAAAACTCATAATTTCATCACGAGAAAAATCAAGAACAAAACCTCATTTTATCACGAAAGAAAAAGAAATTTAACCTCATTTTATCAAGGGGAAAGTAAAGAACTGAACCATACATTTATCATGAAGAAAATAAAGGAATGTAACCTCATTTTGTACACGGGAGAAATAAACAAATGTACCAAAACCATGGAGAAGAAGAAGAAGAAAAAACTGCACCACACTTTTATCGTGTGAAAAACATAAATAAATCATAATTTTATTATGAGGCAAATGAAGGAATGTAAACTTGCCTCACGTTATCATAAAGGAAATAAGGAAGTGCACCATAATTTTATAAGGGAGACCGTATCATATTTTTATCATGGGAGAAGTAAATACACTAAAACTTTATCGTGAGGGAAAGAAAAAACTCTTACTATATTCTCATCAGAAAAGAGGAACAAAAATATGGTAATTTTATCACGAGGTAAGTAAAGAATGAACCATAATTTTATTATGAGGTAAGCAAAGGATTGTGATTCATCGTGAGGGAAATAAAGAAATGTACCTTCGTTTTATCACTAGGAAAACAAACAAAAATAATAAATTTTATCATAAACAAACTAGAATTATTCAATCCAGAAAAATTAATATTATTTACTATGAGGTCACAATACAGGGTTGCAATTTTTAATCATAATTTAAATTAAATTTTGAATTGAAAGCACGCAATTTCCGCTCAGATCGGAAGTTCATATATAGTTAATCGAGGGGGCTTATGCCCCTAATCTTTCCATATCTATCCTCGATTTTCATCTATCTAAATCAGTTTTTCGAGATTAACGAAGGACAGGCTGATTTACTATTTAAAAATTGAAGCTCAAAAATGATCTTACACTGATTTAATACCGTAAAAAAATAATTGAGAAATAAAAATTTCCAATGATTTATTCTAAAATTTGTATATAATTACGACCAGAAAACATATGGATGGGGAAGGGGAAAAAACACATTTTCCTCCCTTCCTCAGACGAAAAAATAAAAATAATTTTCGGGAATGAAAGGGGGGGGGAAATGTTATTCAATTTTATTTTCGGAATGTTTCGTCATTAGTTTATTGATTAATTTTACAAAATTACAACAGAATTATCTACAGAAAAAAAATTATGTTTATATAAAAGAAAGAACATTAAAAAGAATTAAAACATTCACTTTTAATAATTTTCAATTTTTGTGTCAAATTATTTTTTTAAATGGAACGAAAACATAATTATTTGATTAAAAATAATTTAGTAGAAACACCATTAAATTTTTATACATTAAACTTTCTATATTTTACCTTAATTTTTTTTAAATTCCTTCCCTCTCCTCCTCCTCCTTCTCCTTTCTCCCCCCCTCTCTCTCTCCAAGATTATTTTTTTGCATTTCGTTATGTTTATGCTTAATTAAGTTAATGAAATTGGTATATAAAGAACTGTATACTTCACTTAATATGAGAAAGTTAAAGAACTGTACCAAGAGTATACAAGAAAGTTAAAGAACTGCATGGAAAGTTACCAAAATTATATGAGTAGAATAAATAATTGTGCAAGGTATACATGAATATACCAGGAAAATAATTATATAGAAGAGAATTATAGGTTTATACAAAAAAAATAAAGGACTATACAGTATTGTATGAAGAAATATGTAGCTTTAAACTGTGTATGGAATGTAACTAAGAGCTACATAGAAGTATATTTCATATATAAATGTCAAAATATGTATGGTGAAGGGTTCTATATTCGTTCAATGTAACCGCACTAAATTTGGCATGAACATTCTTCGACATTCGAAAATAATACTGCGGTGGTACCTATCCTTAACTTAAGCCCGGGCAATTTTTTGTTGTTTGCAATTTCATTACAGTAAATATTCAGATCGATAAATGTATATTTACCATTGTTTTTATCACTCTTCCCCACAACCCAACCTCACCAATCCCCCAACAACTCGAAAAGCTCGAGAAACACGCAGATAGGTTACTGTAAGAAAAATAAAGAACATAGAGTTGTAGTGTATGCTTACTCCTTTCTTTTACATTATATAGAGTTTCTAAGTAAGAAAATCATATATAAAAACTACTTGAACTATGTCATACTTAATCCATTATGTGGGAAATAAGGCAAAAGAGAATTAGAAAATAATCTATAGCAGTTCACACCGAAAATAAAGAACAGAAAACGACACCTAAAGGTATTCTGTTTCACTAATTAATTAGTCAAATGCAATCTTTTAATTCACTAAAAAACAAAACTTCTTACTAAAATTTGCAACGTGTTATTATATTAAGAATAATAGAACGGAATATCAAGCCGGATCCATTGTTCTCTCGTCCTATTCATATTATACAGTGATCAATAACACATTCTTATCACAGCCGCTGTTATTACATCAATCATAAACTAGTTTTAGAAGCCAAGTAAACATTTACGAGAGAAAATTTAATGTTTTAAATTAATATTAAGGTTGCAGGAACTGGAATCAATAACGGAATTGTAAATTTCTTTTGTACTAGGTGATACCAATGTCATACCCTGGGCCGCCATGATGTTCTATGCCTGGAAATGGTTGTTATTAGTTTTTATATCGATAAAATTCTGTGATGGGGGTGTACACGAATGTCCCGACAGAGAAATCATCAGGCCTTGCGTATGCACAGAAAAAACGCAAGGTTTGGATATTGTTTGTGATGGAACTTCATTAACTCGTTTGCCTGTTATATTAAGGATGATTGCTGAAAAGGAACAAGAGATTTTATATTTGAAATTAAGAAACATTCCACTGGATAATAATAACCTTCAATCATTTCTCTTCGACGGTTTACATATCATACATCTCATCATCCAAAACAGCACCATAATTACAGTTAACGATGCAGCTTTTTTAGGTATGTCCCAATTTAATTTCTGTATTCTCTTCGTTTTTTTTTTAAATCTCTTAACCATTAAAATAATTACTTTCCATTGTTTTCAAGGTCAAGAAGAGAAATTACAATCGTTGGATCTTGCACACAATCAACTCGAGACTGTACCAACTTCTTCAATCGAGCACTTAAGTGGTCTGGAAACCTTAATTCTAAATTATAACAATATCGAAGACTTGCATGAAGGATGTTTTCGAGGTCTTAGTTCCCTGTTACATCTTTCTCTTTACGGTAACAAGATTTCGACCATTCATAATTTGGCATTTCAAGATTTTAACGGGAATCTAACGCTACTTAACATTGGTGGAAATCAATTGACTTTCATACCTTCGAGACCTCTGCTTGGTTTATCATTTATCGAAAAACTTCAGATACAAGATAATAAGATTGTTTCTTTAATTCCCGATGAGTTTATAGAAGAAGGATTCTCCTTGGATACACTCGAATTGACTAATAATCAAATCGAAGAGCTTCCTAAGAGGGCATTTTCTCACTTACGCATTAATTCCTTAGATTTGGACAGAAATAGGATTAAAGTTATTCACCCGGAAGCATTCGAAGGAGTTGAAGGTAAATTTTTTTTGTATTTATTATTAAATTATTTTATTTAAATTGCTTTCTATCCTGTCCTCAAATCNAATATTTATTTCTTCTAATGCTTTCAATAATGTAATGCTCCATCAATTTTTATATTTGTTTATCATCTATATTTTATTATGTCAAATCATCATCAATTTTATATAAATCATTTATCATAGAAACATGCTATTTACAAACTTTGATAAATGATAGTGGTTATATATTAAAGTATGTTTCTATTACTGAATTATATGAGAAATGTGAATGTAATATTAAGTATATAACCTAACATTTATAAGGAATTATTTCAGAATATAAGATTGTTAAATTTTAAGTTTTAAATTCTAAAATAACCATTTAAAAATTCAATAGAAAGACAGAATAAATGTATTTGGTTAAATATGTGCTGAATTTCAGTGCATGTTTAACTAAAAACAGCATAAACGATATCAGTTTTGTAAACATTCTAAAATTAAATTTTTTCTCTTGTCAAAAAGTTGTTTAATAAGTAATCTGAAACATATATTTGAACAATACTATAA
Organism: Centruroides sculpturatus; assembly: GCF_000671375.1. Lineage (NCBI taxonomy): Eukaryota > Metazoa > Arthropoda > Arachnida > Scorpiones > Buthidae > Centruroides > Centruroides sculpturatus. The sequence continues at coordinate 1,087,133 of NW_019384460.1, forward strand.
TATATACAAATGTATATAGATTTATTTAAAGGAGAATACTAGAACTTATCCCCTGACTGTGGACTTGATCCATAAGTACTTAGGAATTAATGCTTAATTTATTTTTATCCAATAAAGTAGATTTTGTGTGTTGCTGTAGGAGATTTTCAATCACTATACATTATAAGTAGATTAACCATAATTTCTTGATACCAAAATGGAACAGAGAGCTGAAGGTGATGAAATTAAAAAATAATGAATTTCACACAGTGATTCCACTCATTTGTGGGTTCAGAATGCTAGTTAGAGAAAACTGACGACAACAAAGAATTAGTTAATTTAAATTAGTTAAAAAATAAAAATATTGCTAATATCCAGGATGCAAAACTTAAAACGNATTTTGTGTGTTGCTGTAGGAGATTTTCAATCACTATACATTATAAGTAGATTAACCATAATTTCTTGATACCAAAATGGAACAGAGAGCTGAAGGTAATAAATATAGACCCTTTCTTATTATATAGATGGACATTATTAACAGTTTGTTAGTACATTATCAGTGAATTGATATGATAAAATAAAAAGAAAATATAAACTTCTCTAAAAGATTTTTAGTTTTGAAAAATCTAATAATGAAAAAGTGACTTTTTTTTAATACAATATGATATCAAATTTAACAGTTAAGTTGATGCAGAAGGTTTTCTAAAGTCAAACTAAGCATATCTTTCAACTTATTTTGCTTAAGTTCTGGTCACTTGCAATTTTATTGTAAAACTTATTTCATTGTAAGGTGTTGTTTTGCTTTATAATTAGCATTCCTTTCATGGTTTCAATATTTAATTTTGACTTATCTTTTACTGTAGGGAGTTCATGATTGAAAATATTATTTTTACACAAGTTGTGGCTTCTGAAAAACAAAGAACTAATTTTATCAAATTATTATTTGATAAAATTGGTGTTTGGTTATTATTGTCATTATTTGCACCCGTAAATCAAATTGTTGAATTTCATCTATTCCTGTTCATGTAATATGTTCCTTAAATTCATTTAAAACTATTTTGTAAGGTATATTTCATAACATTTTTTCCTCAGTAGTATCCATTCAAATTTATGACTCATTGATGCAGAATAAACATTTTCTAACAAAAGAGAAACCACACTTAAACAGCATTAAAATCACATATTTTAATAAAAATTGCAAGTACTTTCAATGATTTACAGCAGGAGTCACCAAACTACAAACCGCGAGGTCAGTTCATCCGGCCCGCCGCCACACTGTGCCACAAATGAGCTAAAATATAATTATTTATATGGAAATATCATAGATTGTAGATGATAGAAAGAAAAAACGGCCTGAAGAAGACAAAAATAATTAGCGTCGAAAGCGCTTGTCGGTCTGACAACAGTCATTGGTAATTAACACCTGTAGGATAAAAAGTTTTTCTATTAAATAGTCGGCATGCTGTCCAATTTTGTAAGATTGTAGATGAGCTTACTATGTAGAAAAAATTAAAACAAGTGTAAGTAAAAATGTCAAAATCATCCATTATCAGGAGCTATAACAATGTATATACATTGGGGTCACTGCTGGAATGTTGCAAGTTCAGGTTGCAGAGCATCAAGACAACATTGCAAATAACAACCTACGACTGAGCTCTCAAAAAAATATTAATGCTGGCTGCAGGTTGCCCACCACTACTGTGGTAAGCAGCTTGCTCGCATTAATATTTTGTGTGGCCTGCATTGTACAAATTCATCATCAGCATAAATTCTACACATTAACCAGGAGTTATAGTTAATTTGAAAATTTTAGACTATACAAACAACGAGTCCTTTTTTCCTATGCACATCAATGCTTTTTAATTCCAATCCAGGAACCACAAACAGCAGGCGACGTGAAGTAAAATTTCTAATCATATTACAAGTAAAGTATTCTCCTTTAAATAAATCTTACATATCTTTTAGTATGAATATGTGTTTCACCAAATGATTACCGAATTACATCAGGCTATATTACTATTTAAGCCAAATGATTGCAAGATTAGATCAGACTATATTATCTGATATATAACCTGTAATATAGACCAATCAAATTCAACAATCGTTTGACTTTAAAATAACTATCAAGCTTACAGGTGTTTATATGTGTTTCATTTTATTTATCCATCATCATAAGAATCAGACATCTAAATTTTGTAATATAGTCAATATGCTTTTACTATTAATTAATATCTACTTATAAGTGCTGTAACTAGGCAGGTACAACAGGTGCCCCCACACAAGGTCCACTTGGAAGGGGGACTGAAATGCATGTATTTGTTTTATTATTTTCCCAAACCTCATTAATTAAGGGGTCTAAATGCAAATTCTTGCACAGGGCACAGGAATGGGTAGTTATGGCACTGCCAATTCCTAACAATGCCTGAATGTGATGATATTCAAAGATGTGATGAACCAATTTTATGTCTTACTCATTGCCAATTTTGCTCATTGCTCAATGCAGTGCAGATAGAGTAGACTACCTGAATGGATGGCACCATCTATGTTTAGAACATTAGAACGACACTAAAATTGAGTTTCATTAATTAATGCTTTTATTTCAGATTGTGAGAGAGATAATATGTTATTTTTCATTGTTTTGCACACTTTAGTGATTTCTGATTACATAATATATTTTGTAATTTTAATTTGTATTATAGAATCCATATAATAATAGAATTCTATTACTCTATTGATGGATTGTATTGTTAAGAGAGGTTTCCTGCTTTTAAATATCCAATTAAATCAAATTTCTTCTTCTGATTATATCACTCAATCAATCTCTGGTACAGTACATCTTGCTCAGATTCCCTTCAGTAGAACATCAACATATGGGCTGCCTACACTTAAAACAGCTAGAACCATCAATGGTCTTACTAATGTAAATGTTGTTATAGCAGTTGTTTTAGCAGAAGTACACTTACATGAAACAGAAAAATAAAAACTCCCTGTTGATGTACTTCTATTTCAACTGTTATATTCCAACTTATTCTATTACAAAGAAATGCATTTTCTTGTATAAAAAAGCTGTAAAATGAATTACTGGTGTGTTCCTTGCATTATGCGACATACCACATATATGAAGTTCCCACTTGATGATTTATTCTCTTCAGAAAAATTTATGCTTATAGAAACATTATGTAATGCTTGGGTAACAGAATGATTCCTTTTTGTTTCCAATGTTTCTAGAGGTCTTGGAAGCAAGCAGAGAAAGCGCCAAGTGTGATGCTTGTTAGCTCATTTGTCACAGTCTGTTGGATGTCTGCGATATCTTGATGAAATGTCCCTTTCAGTTGAAACCCTTTGTCAGAAAAAAGTGATTTATTCTTATTTCCATGAATGAAAAGGCAGGCAGATGAAAGGGACATTTCGTCAAGATATCGCAGACATCCAACAGACTGCAACAAATGAGTTAACAAGCATCACACTTGGCACTTTCTCTGCTTGCTTCCAAGACCTCCAGAAACATTGGCACTTGTGTATAGATTGCTGAGGGGTCTACTTTGACAGGAGCTAGGATCATTACTTGATAATTGCAATTTTCTAGTTTTTATGAGCTTTGTCCTGGAAATTTTCTGACAAAGAGTGTACATTATACACGTAATTAATAAAGGAACATAATGTTCAGTACCTCATGCTGTTTTTCTTCCTTAGTACAAATAAGGGAATTAAGATATGCATTATGTAATTTTGGATTTAAAAGAATGTTTACGTTTATATTCCTGTTATTTTCATGGCGTATTCCTAATGTGGTTACAGTAGAAAATCTGTACATTCATTCTGCAACTTCAATTCTGGTATTTTTTATGATATTCAAAATTAATTTAACATTTTTTTCTTCTCTTTAATAAAGTTTCTTGATATGTAAAAATTTCATCAAAAATATATTAAATAGAAGGAACATTTTATCATTAAGATAACTGGCTTCCAAAAATAAATCAGATGATTGTTACATATTGTTTTTTTAATGATTTAATCATAAAAGTATATTAAAAGAAAATCTTTTATATCTTTAATTTATTTTTTATTATTACAACACTTAAAATAAAGCATGGAAATTAAGTAACAGTCAGAAATAACGTAGAAAAACTGTTATTTAATTAAATAAGGTAACACCATCTTGTACTATGAGGTCCTCGGTCTCCAGAATTCCAGAGACACACCTTTAGACTTCCCCTATTTCCCTTTTTATTATTGATTGTTTCTGTCAGACTGCTATTTCTGACAAAAATGAAGGGGTGATAAATCAACTGCAGAAAAAATAATTTATCAATATTATACACATAACTTGATATGGGCAATGAAGAGTAGCAGATCCAAAAGAACTCAATGGAAGAGGCTAACTCAAAAATTAAAAATATTTTAATAACTAATAATAACCTTTTGTCAATGTGTACATGACAACTGTATTGCAGATGGTACAATTACCCAAATTTGCCATCATAAAGGTTTATAAAAATAATGTTTTGAAGATTGAACAAATAAATTTTAATTTTTTTGTGTCAATGGGGAAGACTTAAATCCCTTTACACCCCTTTGAATTCACTCTTAGATATGTCTAATTGGGATGAAAGTCTCTGTTAAATTAGCAACAATTGATCTTTCTTGAAATCTATAAGGTGTCTCAATTTTCACTTGGGCAGGTAGAAGATTTTGAGGCAGAAGATTCAAAACCAATCAGGATTTTAGATCAAAGAACTTAACCTTTAAAAAATCATGTCTTAAGGACACAAGATCCATTCTAATCTGTCTAGTTCAATTCTGTTGAGCCAATCCATTCCATTGTCTGTTAGCAAACAAGTGCATTGTCCAGCAGTGTGGTGCCGTTCTATCAGTTAGCGTTCTGTTAGCAGTCCATCCAAGCTGTGTCAGCCCAGAACCAGAAGGGAGGTAGATGGATGTGTTTTCTCATTCACTGATATATTATATCAAGACTTTCACTGGCAATTACCTACTCAGGTAATTGCATATTGACTCACACACACACACACACACAATCTTTCTCTCTATCTATTAAACAAATTTTAAAAATAAAAACAAGTCATCTCTCATTCCAAATCCCACATATGTTCTACATATGCTGTGTTAGGTTTGATCACTCTCTGATATAGGGAAAAATAAGGAAAAGGAAAGACAAATGTCCAGGGTCAGTTATCTCAAGATAATAGTGGTAAAGGCCCACTACAGGAAACTACACTGGACTTCTGTGTAATTAGACAAATTTTGAACACAGTTTCCATTATGAGATTAAAATTTATTAGAGAGTCTAAAATTCTCATAGACAATCTTAGCTGTAATTGTATGGAAATTTGTAAAATGACTGCATAACATCTTAAAACTTTTCATGAAATTAATAAAAAAGAGTTTAATTAAAACATTGTTTATATAAAACTTATAATTTAATTCAAAAATAAACCTAATAAATAATTTTATTATTATTTGTGTAAATTATTCTTAAAATGATTTTAAATCTTTTACAGGTAATCCATTTAATTGTGACTGCAAATTAGTATGGCTAAGAGATTGGATGTTAACTCCAAAAGGAAAAACAGTTGTCAGTAAAGCATTAGAAACAAAATGCAAAACTCCAGAATCATTAAGAGACACATTAATAATGAACATTCCTAGCCACATCAAGAGTTGTACTTCCTCTTCTTCAATTTTACGACCTCTTTTTGTAATAATAGTTGCTGAAATCTTTTTCACATTAGCAAACGTCTTTGCTACCATTTCATAAAATTCTATATTTATTGCCAGAGATGTAACATATCGGTCATATTTCACATAATAATAATACTAATACTAATAATAATAATAATAATGCCGAATAATGTACACATATCAAGCTTGTTGTAAAAGCACAATATTTCCAAATTTTATTCAAGACGTTGGACAAAAATGATTTTAAAACCCAATATCCATTGTAATATAGTATCTTATATTTAAATGTGCTCATTCTATGTCAAATGATTAAATTCTGTATTAATTTTGTTCTCAGTTTTATATATATCAAATGTGTAAAAACAAGTTTACAGATTAGTGTTCTTAAAAAATACAATAATCAGATTGGAAAAATGTGAGTATCGCTGAAGTCAATGACAAATTTAATGTAAAATAAATGCAGAAAATGCTTTAATGGAATAAAACAAGCAAGGAAAGATACAATGTTAGTAAGTGCTTTTGAGTTATCAAAATACTCATTATCAGATTGAATGTCATAATGGAATTTCAAACAACTATCATAATAAACATGAGAAGCTACTGTTAGGCATTAATTATACCATATTTTTATAATAAATATATACAAAAATTCATACAGGATGTTAACTTTTGGCTATAGTGATTACAAATTATAATTAGCCATTTCCAGAGTCTAGATAACAAGTGACAAAATTTATAAATTAAATACATATTTACAAGTACTTTCAATGAAATTACAACTTCATCTTCTTAAAGAAAAAAGAACAAATTGGACTTAAGACCATATTACAATGTACTTTTCAATTTATTCATTTGTTTGAAGAAGTTGCAATTATATCAATAGCACTTGCAAATAAAGTTTTAATTTATATATTTGCATATGTTTTAACTTAATTTTAAACAAGTCTGACTGCTAATAAGCTAAGGAGTCCTATTATTTTTACTTTGACAAACATTTTTTGAGACTTAATTGTTTGGATAATTACCAAAAAAAAGTAACGAGTCTCATTTTTTTATGCTGATTTGTTATTTTTTTAAGCTCTGACTATAAATCTGAACTTCTTCAGCTATTCCAAATCATCAGCTGGATACAATATCTCTAAAAGTCTGACCTATGCTATCAAATTCTATAACAGTATGTAAGCTTGTGTTCTTCCTCCCTCTTCCAATATCTACCAATTAAAACATTTTCTGCATATATTTTAGTTTAAATTAAGTATTGAAATTTTGTAGTTCTTACAATAAAATTAGTTTAAGAATGATCTTATGTTATTGTTGTAGGTTTAATTAATAGTGTGAAATTCAACATGTGATTCTTCCATTTGATTATTAGTGTAAGGAATCAGAAATTGATTTTTTCTTTAAGAAAAAATTTACCATCGAAAGATTTATAAGTTTAAAATAAGATTTCAAAATACTTAATTTTGATTCATATGTGACAGAATCATATTTATCTTTTCTAATTAAAAGTTGCTTGTACATAAAAAAAGCAATATTACATTAATAAAAGTTGTATGTGTGTTAATAGAAATATTTGGTAAGAATTCTTTGAAATTTTTAATTACACAAGTTTCCGTATTATGCTTATATAAATATTCATCTAGTATGATATATACCAAATACCTTTTGTCTATATTTTAGGTAATCAATTAAACATTTGGTTCAAACACAACCAACAATAGATTTATCATACACCAGCCTATGTTTATTCAACAATTAATTAAACTTAGAAATATGCAAAAGACCAGTATGCATTTCAACAACAAAAAACATTGTTGTCCTCCACAGCTGGTTTTTAATTCTACAACTCTTTCAACCTACACACATCATTGAAAATTTTACTTTTTTACAATTTTTCTTATTTTTTTTTCAATATTATATGGCCGGAATGCAAATGCAGCCGCATATTGGTCAAATATTTCAACCAGGAGGAGCCAGCTATTTTGAACTAAGAATGCCTCAAGCAGAACAAGGATATTTTCTAACTTAAATTTCACAAATGTGCCATGCTGGGCAGCACAACAGCCATTGAGACCGAGCGTCAACCCACTGGTGGTTTCCCAGTGATGCAGCCTGCATCATTTAGCTCTATGTCCTATGGTTGCAGCAGCCCAAACCCAAGGAATTAGAACTAACAATATTATATTAAAACAAATAAAATGGCAAAACTGTATTTGGGACAAGACTATGTCTTGGAGATGGAATCACTTTGATGATCAAGGCAGATCTCGTTCTCATTCTCCTTTCTTTGATATCGCTGCTTTGGGCACGATCGTTCAAACTTCGCCGGCCATGACCACAAGATCATCCACGATGCATCTTTGATGAAATTAACCTATCTAATTTCAAAATTTCTCTCCGTTGCATGTCAGCCCAGGTTGAATTTTTGTTGATGCATAACGAAAAGTTTCCATTTTTGAAAAAAATAATCGTGGCTATTGTATCATCCGAAATTATTTTTTATTTTGCACAAAAAATATACAGTTTAACCCAATTATAACATCATTGGATGTAAACGACAATCCTAATGTAACGTCAAATTTTTATCGGTCCTACGATTTTACTATATAAGATAATATTAAAAAAACCCACTTGTAACAACATAAAACCATTTTAACGTCATATTTGAAGCACTCCCAAATTTATAAAAATTAGATTACAAATTTTATTTAACATAGAAGAAACTACGTGTTCAGTCCTAAGGTCAGAGTTTACTTCTTAGAATGACTGCGGGTGGTACTCTCCCCCTACCTGACTTCAGTGGGGTGAGGTGGATGTTTTGCCTGTTTGTAGAAGAGGGTCACCATTTTGTATTTTATTTTGACTCGATTCTCGGTCCCCCCGACTACCTATGAGTCTGGATATTTTTATGCGCAAATAATTTGGGCACCTAATACTCTGTTCCAAATATCAACTCTCGACATGTACTCCTTCATACCTCTATGCCGATAAGAGCATCAGGCAGTACAATTTTATAAGCAAGACATAGTCTTATCAAAATATAATTCAAAAATATTCAAGGATTAAATTTCTGACAGATGTCATTTTTCAAAAAGGAATGTATTTTGTTGAAAATTGTATATAGGATATAATTTTATATATGTTAATCTTATGGTTTTTTTAATTGTGTTTTTTATTATAACATTATTAATAAATAAAACAATATATTTGAATCATGTTTATTATATAATATTGTAAAAAAATACTTTTAATGGTGTTAAGTGTTGGTTGAAAGAGTTTTTTTTTTCAATTTTAAATAAAATATTTAATTTAGAAAATATATGATTATTATACAGCATCTATTCAAATTCTGTGGTGGACAGTGTTTCAAATGTACGTACTATTCTATAGATCAAGGCTTCTTAAACTGTGGGTTGCAATCCCTGAAACTGAATGTGGATTACAAAAAATATGATTTGCACTATGTATTTAGCAAAGCAGCATTTTCAGCATTGATAACTATAAAATCAAACTGTCAATCAACTCTGAAAAACATTGAAGATGCCCTACAGTATCAAATATCAGCCAAGATTTAATTCATGTAAGAATAAATAAGCATATCCATCTTATTAGTATGCAAATTTGCTTTTGTCTTTAATAAATAGTAAAATAATATGTATATCAAAGAATTGTTTTATGACTTATTATCAGTAGGTGATTTTATTTGTACACCTATTTTATATGTCTATATAATGGGTCGCATGTAAAATTTTCTTGGGTAAAAGGGAGTCGTGAAAAGAAAAAGTTTAAGAAGCCTTGATATAGATTAATTTGTTTAAAATGTTTGTTCAGTACAAGTGCGTTAAAGTAACTCTGAAAATTTTTTAGAAAAAAAATAAAATGAAGAATTGAGAACTAATATCTGTAAGGCCAGGATAATGATGGGTTCTAGGTCTAGAACCTACCTAATCCCCTCTATCTCTTCTTCTAATATGACACTTGGTTTACTACATTTCTTTTTCTTCCTTATAATTTGAAATTAAAAAATTAATTTTCAAAACATTATAATTAAAATTTTATTATACAGATTTGGACCCATACTTGGGCTACAGCTGTAATTTCCACTCCCTATCAATGGCTCTGAGAAAAAAGGGAAACAGCAGATACATATTATCTGAAAATCAAGAAAAATTGCTTTTTTCAAGCCAAAATAAAGCCTGTTATTGTGTTGTCTGAAATTTTAGTCTGTTGATAAATAATTGCTTGTTGTATTCTAATAAGAACAATTATTTATTGTGCATCACTCATGTCAGCATTGTAATCATCACAATGCTGAGCTGCAATTTTTAATCATATTTTTAATTTATTTACCTTAAAATATATGCTCTCTACCTCAAATTAGTAGTGGCTTGTCTCTGTACATCAAACTTTTCCGTTAACAATAGAGTTATACCAGTCATCTATCTAACACCTTTCAGGGAAAAATTTTTGAATTGAAATAGCATGACTTCTGGTATGCATCAGAAGTTTGTATATAGTTAAATGGGCCTCCTATCCCTAAGGTTTCTGTATCTGATCTTGTCTTTCATCTACTTAACTTCATTCTCGAGATTAAGAAAAGATGGATGGATCTAAAGTTAGCCTATAAAACAGATGATAAATTATTTAGAGTTTCAAATGTTCTCCCTTGAGTAAATAAATGTGTCTAAGCGTTTCTTGCATGCATAACTGCAGTAGTAATTTTAACTTGTATAGAGTGTCCCAAAATTAATGCAAGATTTCAACTGCATACAATTTTTGTTCCATTGGATCGGCAGCAGCTTACGAAGTCACGTCTTGTAGTAAACACATTGCAATTAGTCAATATGGAATGACAGATTCACTACTGAGGAACATGTAACTATTGTTAAAACGTATAACTATTATAAGTATGAGGAAGTTTTGCTGAGACTGTATGCAGATTTCATGGCATTTTTGGTCAGAGAAACATGCCAAATGAATTAACTGTGCAAAGACTAGTTCAAAATTTGAACAAACAGATTCAATTACGGATAACGAAAGAACCAGCTGTCCTTGTGCCACAGCTGGTCGGCCAAAAATTACTACTCTAGATCTCAATGATTGTCATAGATGTTTAATAACATATTACTCCTTAGATATTCATGCATCTGTTGATTCAAAAATATCATTTATGGTTTAGTATCATACAGAACTTCCTAATAAATCAAAAACGGACAAAAACGTTTGTTTAACAAGTAGTTAAATCTAATTTCTTGCTGGTTTGTTGGTAATTACATATTTTGTTTTGTTTTTTACCAGTAATTTCATGGAGATCGTATTAAATTAAAAATGCTTCAAAATTACATTCAAAAATGATCATCAGTTTAAAAACGAAAATTTCTCATTTCTTAAATTCGTTATTTAAAAAATAATTAGATTAATAATTTATTCCAATTATGATTACGTATTATTTAGCATATGGCTACACATCTAGTTAGTAGACAGGATAGAAAGCAAAAAGTATGATTATGTAATAAACAAAGATAAAACATATAAGAAAAATAATAAATTTTTCATTAAAAATTTGACAAGAATGAAAAATCATGTAGCCATGTTAAATATTTTGTAAAAAAATACTTTTAAATAATTTATTAATTTAATTTAAATATACAGAGTAGCCTAAAAGTCAATTCACCAAGATACATTTTAAGAGACAGTTAAAACTAGTTTAGAATATCTGTGATAAATGAAGTAATTCAGTCACTTCACTATCTTGATTAACCGACTTTTGGATTGTTCTGCTTATTAAAAACATAATTACAATTATTATTCTTAATAAAAGTATAAAGTCATATTTATATATTTTAATCATATTCTCATATATGTCAAATTACATCAAATGAAATTAGATTTTATTTATTTTGTATAATCTTTCTACTTATTATTAAAATTCTAGAACTTCCTTTCAGATTTTAATAAATATACCAGTACAAATATTCATTTTTATAAAAATAATAAGTTTATTTTATAAGTAAAAATATTTTTTATTTTATGTTTTGGTATCTTATAAGATTATAAAAGGATTTCCTTATTTGTAACTCTCAATAATATAACATGCAGTTGTGACTTACATTGGGAATTATGTCAATAATATACCATGCACATGAGTGAATTCCCAATGTGTTAATTCTCATGCACATACACCAGGAGCACAACCCTTTATCTAAAATCCACAAGGCTAAATTATCCATAGAAATATATTTAAAATTGATCTCTATGTAAGAGCATCAAAGAATAATTATCTGTAGAAATGTATTAAAAATTAGAGAAAAAAAGCATTTCACAAATGCATCTCACCTTCAATTTTGAGTGTAAACTAAAGGAACGTGTAAGAAGAAACATAATTCATGAATGCATAATTAACTCAAAATTAATGTAATTATTAACTTTAATACAAAATGGCTGCTTAACCACCTACCTTTAACTTTTGACATTCAACACCATTCTTGCACTTTCAGTGCTTTAATTAATAACAACAAACATTTAGGTGTATTTCATAAGTCTGTGTCAGGTTTCACATACTAGCTTCAATTTGATAACATTCCATATTGGAATGTTACTTGTTTGTTAACTTTATCAAATTGAAATGTGGGAAATCTGACACAGACTTATGAAATACACTGATAATTAATTAATAACAACAGACATTTTAAGTGTTGGAAGTGCAAGATTGGTGTTGAAAATCAATGGTTAATCATAGTTCCAGTTATTTAATCATCACTTCATCTTTAATCTAAATTATGTAGTTTCTATTAAATTAAATTAATTATATTCTGGTCCAATATTTAATCTAGCTTTATTGTTTAATCAACACAACTATAAATCCTAAACGTTATACAAATAAAAAAAATTCCAAATAGAGTACTTTGAGTTTTTCCAAAAATTTTCTCTCTGTATATGTATCATCAATTCCAGAATTTTTAATAGACAACTAATGAATAGTAATCTAATAAGAATGACAAATGGCTAAATTTTCAATATCTAATATTAAAGAGAGGGAGAACTTTTCAATATAAGACACAAAATATAAGTACCAGTAAATTAAATTAATTATGAATGAAATTCATTGATATTTATTACAATACATGCAATATAGAACCACATATATAGCAGACTACCATACAATGTGGGGAATACACATTATAGGAAATCGCATTATATGAGACGTGCATTATCGGACAATTTTATGCAAGTTTAAACTTGTTGCATTATACAAATTCATATTACAGGGGAGTTCACTAAGACTCTCTACTTACTGTGTACTGTAAATTCATATTACAGGAGAGTTCACAAATTCATATTACAGGAGAGTTCACAAATTCATATTACAGGAGAGTTCAGTAAGAGTCCACATTCAATTTTTAAAAATGTATCAGAAAAAAATGTGCCAAATATAAACACAGACTGCAAATTTACTTATAATAGTAATTATCTATTTTTTTTCTGATATTATATACCCATGGTGCACAAACTTTTTTCTACTGCAACCCCTTTTGTAGAGAGAAAATTTTTGGCGACCCCTAGAGATAAATGTTCACAAATACGATGTATATTTCGCACATTTCTTTCGTTTCATTGAATAAAAACATCATCATATCTGACTCATATTAATTTTATTTATAATTTTAAGAAAATACTTTTTGTATAACATAAAAATCAGTAAATTTCCCTTTAATGAGATGTATGTGGCTGCAAGTTTCTAATTATCTCATCGATGTTTGGATGTATGTTGCTAATTGCAATTCGCATATCATCTTCAAGGTTTAAACGCGAGCGGTATTTAGTTTTTATTGAAACTAGTTTGCTAAATCCAGTTTCACATAAATACGTTGATGCAAATTGTATTAAAACCCTGATGGCATTCTTGCATAAAACGGGATATTGTTTTTCCACGGATAGCCAAAATTTTTGGCAAGGCTGAGTCTTAAATTGATTTCGAAGAGTATAATCACTAATTAAATCTATCAATTGCTCTTTCTCACTAATTTGAAGAGTTGAACTGCATATGTAGTAGGAAAATGGATCACGAATCCAACCAAGATCGTTTTCAGGAAAATCCTTGAATCTTCTGCATGAAATTGCAATTAAACAGTGAGTGACGGCGCTTCACTCTTTATATATACACTGTATGGTATGCAGCATGCAGGCATAATGCATTTCATAAATATTTGGCGACCCCCAAAAAACTTCTGGCGACCCCCACAGGGGTCGCGACCCCTAGTTTGCGCACCACTGTTATATACTATAATTGTAAAATTTCTGCTACATAATCCTGACCATTCACACCAACAAACTGTTTTAATATATAATTTAAAATATATTATTAAAAAAAAAAATTTATTATAAAGCCTAAAGGACAAATTACAACTTTTTTGATTAATATTTAAGTACTGTACATTGCTACCTTGTTATAATGCAGATTTTAAACAAAAATCTACCCTGCATTTAAAACAAAACTAATCGCTTAAAAGTTTTCTCAAATTTATTAATTCTCTAATCAGCTAATTATTCCCTCTAATTTTCTTAGTATTTTATTATTAAATTCATTGTTTATACATTTTTGAATAACAAGGAAAGAAATCTGATTGAAATAATGTGACTAGCAAAGAAGAAACTTAAATGTATGGAATGAGTTCAATATGTGGGACACATTTCCATTTGGAACACCATAAATACTAACAGATTAGAAATAGAGTAATTAATTTATAATTAAAATGCTTAATACTGACATATACAAACAATATTCGCTAAAAATTAATTCATTTTTATAAGCAACATACTGTGACAAGTCAGTATAAAAAAAAAGAATGTAGCGGTATGTGTATTTTTCTCAACATTATTTTAAATGAAACGAGTAGAAAGTATAAACTGTGTATATTACAATTTACACTTTCAAAATAGCATCAAAAAATGAATATATTTAAATAATATATTAATTTATTTATATCATTTTGAAAAATCATTTACAATGACTGAATGTATATAATCTATATTAAATTATTTACTATAACAGGTGATCAAACCAAATATTTACTTACAAGTAGCAGACCTGGTGATGCCATGCCTATTACAACCTATCCAGGTTGTAATAGGCAATACCAGCATTAAGTATGTAGTAATTATTCTAGAAAATAAGTTAAAAATCTAATTAAATTAATTTTATTGAATCATTAAACATTTCATTATGTATTATTATGTTACATATTTCAATATACAAAGTTTAAGTAAAACTATCTAGTATCAATTTAATGTGGATTGGCATAAAAATGAAAGATGTGAGATGAGGCATATGTACAGTAAAACCGGTCCAAAACATTACCCGAATAAAATGAAAATTTTCCTAACAGAAACAATTCTTCCTGATAAAGCAATTTTCTATATTAAATTTTACTACAAGAACAAGCTAGAAACCTGTCCAACATAGAAAAGGAAGAGGTTTTTACGTAGTAAGAATATAACATAACCTGGTTAAAGCAGAAAATTAATATTCCACTTATGTGTGTGCTATCAAGATTGAAGACAAATAACTAAAATTGCTTTTAAGTAGAATAGTCACTAAAGAGTGTGACAAATTATATTCTGAGAACAATTTTGAACCTTGTCAGAGTGACAAGACATACAGACTTAAGGTCCTTGTAGTATTATTCTTTAATAAACCAAGGCAGAATCAAATACTTGCTAATAACTAACTAGTACTGATATTTTAAAACAAGTTGATTAACATGTTCTAAATCTTCCCAAAGTTGTTTATACACTAGTAAATAACATCAACAAAATATACCATATATATTGTAAAGTCTTTGTAAATCCGCACTTAAAATGTAAATTTTAATATTGGCGGTAGACTATCACACAGCTTTAGCCAATGATTTCACTTTATTCTATTACTATAGATGCATTTCGGTCCTTTTCTAAAAAAGGTCCCTCTTCAGTACTATAAAATACAAAAGTTTACATAAACTTTTTTTGCAAGTAAATATTTAACATAACAATAAATNACGAATGGGCCTTTAATATTCAAATAAACATTCGATATGAATAAACTTATGAATTATTTGTTCAAATAAACATTCATATCGAATGTTTATTTGAATATTAAAGGCCCATTCGTTATAGCCTGAAGGAGAGCCCAGGAGGGGCGACGAAAACATTCGGAATTCTAAAAATAGAAGCTGTCATAACATATTTATATTAAATTATATTTGCTGGTATATTTTGAAGGTTTTCTTGGTGTTATTTATTTGATTAATATGTTCATAATTATACAGACTAAAGTAAATAATTAATTAGAGTATTAAAATTCCCTGAGCAGCATGATCACACAATAACTTGGTCTCTGTATGACATGATTAGAGTTTCCAATAGCAGACCAGGACACTAGTTTTTGGTACTCAAAGTAATCAGTGTTGGACTGGCACAAATTTCAGCCCAGGATATATACCAAATAGGTCCATGTGTAAATTTCTGGCCAGATGACACAGCAATTAAGGCATCAGATTAGACCTTAGATTGAATCAGTGTAGTGCCAAGCATTAGTCCAATATGGATCCTATTGTGGCAGTCTTTGACCCAAGTTGAGATCAGTTATTTTCAAATTAAAAGTTACAAAATTTGCATTATGTTGGTCTGTGTGGACCATTCTACATCGGCCCATGTCTGAATCAGCACCAATTATTTTGAAATTTATAGTAATAGATTATGTTTCCTATGAGCTGGACATCTGTTCGTATCCAACTCTAAATAAATAAATCAGTAATGTTTGACTGACTAGTCACTACTCATGAACATAGCCAGGTCTACTTCTTTCAAATAAACTTTGATCACCTGTAATTTAACAAAAAAAAAGAAAAAAGCATATTTAACTTACTTGGGTTCCAAAGCTTCAAATAATCTCCAATTTGAATTGAATAATTATCATTTTCATTTATAATTGCAGACAATACAGGATAGTCCATTTCATAACCAGGATTCCCTGATCTGAATTCTAAATAGTTTTCATTTGTTTTATTCTCTTCTATTCTGGACATAATTAAATTATTCACTTTATATTGGAATTTTACAGAGATTTTCTGTGTTAAAACTGAAACAGCTAACTTATTTTCACAACTGTTTTCTTTGAGATAAATGTCACCAATTACAATAGTGATATTCATCATTAATATTCTTCCGCCACTCCAAAAGAATATGTAGTTTACCTCATGTACAATATTCCAACAAATTCCATTTGAATACATAGGAGGGAAATATGAATCCAATTCTTTATATTGAAAACTATCATTGAATGGCGAATACTTCTTAAGTACATAAATAATGTTTGGTTTTAATGTTTCATTTGATCCAGGAACTTGTAAAATTTCATATCCATCCTTTATGTAATACTTTGCATCAAGCATTGTACTTGCCATTTGATTTCCTTCACATAAATGTTTTACTTTCAAAGCGCAAAATGATTGATAATTTTGAAGGAAACGCACAGGAAACTGAAAACTACAGTGTCCAGTATATAAGGAAACCGGTATGTACCATTCAGTAAATCTCTGAATTTCATGGATGCTGCTTATTACTCGCAATGTATCTCTATATTTGTATGAAGCAACCGATGTACTTAAATTCTGGGAAATCTGATGCAGATGTTTTACAGATGATTTTTTTGCATATTTTGACTTAATTTCTTCAGTTTTAAACTGTTTGTTCTGTAAAATTTTAGCTTTTGATAAAATTTTTGATATTGCAGAATGATCATTTGCTTTAGATATGTCATGATAATAATATCCAAGAAAGGGAGTATTTTCAGCAAAAATACATAAAAATTGACGAAACTCAAAACTTTTATCTTCAGTACTTTTACAATTCCAATTACCAAATACTTCAACTTTATTTCCACCATACGAACTCTTGATGCACTCGACATCTTTGTGTATGGAGGACGGACATTCCTAAAAAAGAAAAAAAAAATTTGTTTATAACCTTTTTGTAGTCAGACAATGTAATTAAAATTCCAAAAATAAAGTATAATAATAAAATATTATAAATAATTTTAATTTCAATTTTTACAACTAATTTTGCAATTCTTCTTTCTCTACAAGTGACAGCAGATAGCTTATGTATTGCAGTCTACTACACTTTTATTATTCTCTTGTATAGTTTTCTTTTTTGAAAATGATGCAAGAAAAATGTGAAGAAATGATTTAAAAAAAGAAATCTGTGCTTTGATGGAAGATGTAGAAAAATTACTACAAGAAGAAAATGTTAGATGAATAGAAAATTGTTTATGAAAACAGTAAAGAATGTAAGAGTCTGACTTAACATACCATCAATATCCATTAAAAATATGCACAGCCTCCTGTCAGGTGCTAGAGAAGGTACGTAACTAAATGAAAAGATTGTTAGTTTATTTATATAAACTAATATTCTCTGTAAAATCTGATCTAGTGGACAGATAAATTAAGTTAGTAGAGGTCCACTTAATGGGATTGCATTTGGCACTGACATTCATGAAAAGGATGAGAAAATTGTATTGGCGGACCATACAGGACAGGCTCCTCTCAAGTTGTGAGACAAGTGAGATGTGCATTTTGTCACAACAAATTAAAGTAGAACTGGTCCTAGCAGATAAGATTATGAACAAATTATCTAAGAATGATTCCAATAATAGAAGGAACCATAAACTAGGAATCTTCTCAAGTGAAAACATTGATACTTTTACTTGTTTTCCTACATGCAACAACTTTATTATGTGATTTTTGCAATTCTTCCTGGGTGTAAGAATGAAACAAACACATATTGAAAACATATTTAGCAGTTTTATTAATACTTATTCCATAAATATAGAAAAAATAAAATAATTTATATAATTTTTTTCTCAAAGTTTTAATGTTAATGTTTTTCAAAATACAAAAAAATATATACATTTATATAGATTTTAACAACGTATATAAATGGATTTCCTGCTCTGAATAACTCTTTTAAGTGTAAAAAAAAAAAAATAAGTAACAATAACATAATCAGTCTCAAGTCATTTAGAGTTTATTCAATTAATTAATATGCTTTATTAATATTAATTAATTAATTGGCTTTATTAATACAGCAAAAGAATAGAAGTTTATTGTATGTAATAACTGAAACAATTTTGAATTTACAAATGGTGGATTTTAATTTAAACAAAATAATGGACTACAGTTGTGATTTATGCAAGAGTTGTGCTGCTGAGAATATGTATAAAGACAGACTCATGCAAATTAGAACTATTTAAAATTCAAGGAATGTATTCAGAAATATTAACACTGTTTATCAGCATTAATATTTTACTTGAAATATTACTACAAGTACTTTTGACAAATTACAGATTATCTTCTTCAGTTATAGAATAATGGAATCTTAATGGAACCTTACAAATTTAAAATATACATTAACGTGTTCTAAACAACGAATATGTCGCATGTTGAATATTCAAGAAGTTAGTGCAATAACTTTTGTTCAAGCTAATTCTAAATTATACATTTTTTGCACCCCTTTTTATTTCTATTTTATTTAATATTATTACTAATACTTTTTCAATGTATTGACGTAATTTCATATTAAAAAAATGCAGATAACTAATAAATATTAACTACAATATTCAGATCTTAATTTGGTATAAAATTTGTAATCAATTTACTTTTTTGGGGAGTGCAGGGCATCGTATGCAGAGGGATCGAGTCAAATAGTTATTTATGATAAATATATTTGGTGATGCCAATAAAAAGTTTCAAATGTCTAATAAATAAGTGTTCAAAATTTCGTTGTTTCTTATGATGTAGCAGGGCAATAGCCAATAACAAATGCAGCTCAAAGCATCACCAAGTCTACTCCTTGCAAGTAAAATTTCCATTTGATCATTTGGTATATGATTTATTTCAAAATTGCTTAAAATTAAATCTTATAATCGTAACTACATTAAGGTTAATATTCCAAAATAGTGAAAAAATAATAAATGTTTTGAGAGCAGAAAAGCATAAGAAAAAGGTTCAAGTGCTTTCAAATTAACTTTATATCCATTATCAGGAACCAAAAAATTCAGTCAAACAATTAAACAGATTCAGATTTATTGCCATAATTAAATAATAATAAAATTCGTCATAAATGATTGTACAGATTAAAAATTTGAAGAAAACTATACAAAATTTAAATTAAAAAAAATACAGTAAAACTCCAATTATCTGAGCCCTGATTAAATGAGGTTCCAATTATCCAAATGAAACTTACAAATGAATACATTAACTTTCTTACTGAATCTTTTCAGTTCTTTAAATGAGATGTATATTCCCACTTAGAATTCTTTAGATCCTAAATAATTATCAAGTTTGACATTTACATTATCTCTCTAAAATATGTAAATTGCACTTACCTGATCACAGCAACATAAAATATCACAATGATTTTCAGTTATATCACAAGGACAAGGCGATACTTCTAAGAAGTGTGGTTGTTTATATTGCCTTTCATTATCTGTAAGACATCAAAATATATCTATTTTCTCAATCGTACTTTTAATATAATATTAAACATCTTATATTTATCAAGTTATCTTATAAAAATAGAAAAAAGTTATGATGTATAATTAATTCTCCTTATTACAGTTTAAAGAATTACTCTCAGCATTATTAGACTCATTTTCCTGATTTAGTCACATTTCATGGTAGATGCCCTTCATGTTTTTAATTCTTTTTCTTTTAATCAAGATTCAACCAGAATTACAAGACTATACACAGTTAGATAACACAACTCAGTAATTCTGTATCATCTCTGATAGTAACATATTGTAGGTTCTACACTGCTTAATTTTGGTGATCTGACAAGAATCAATAAATTCAGCAAAGGTTACCACATACAACAGTTATCATTAAATACAGAATACTTTCTAATATTGAGAATAAAACAGATTTATTTTATTCAAAATTTCTCAGAATCATGAAAATCTGATTAAGCTTATAAAGGCTTGGTAATTTATTATCTTTTAATGGGTCCACTCAGAAGTGTCCCTAAGAAGACAAATTTTCAAAGGAGCAGCAAATTTTCGCTGTTCCTTCTTGGGAGCCTGACTAAGTCTTCTTCTGACCAAAAAAGTTAAAAAATCAATATCCTCTTCGGTATTGAATGCCACACTTTTGACTTGGAAATGTTTGTAAGTAAATGGTTATATCTCAATAAATATCAAAACATATTATCTAATACATAAAGAAGAAAGTTTGTCTGTTTATCTTTCAAATTTGTAAACATTTGACGACAATACAAGCAAATACAACCAAACTTTCTAAAAATCATTCTCTACAACAACTACTTTTCAAACTCCAAAATATTGAATCTGTCTACAATACAACAAACTGTATATCTGATCAACAAAATTGTAGCATTTTGTACTATTAGAGCATGAAACATCATCCTGTGTACAAGACAAGTGTCTACAGCCTTTCAAGGGTTATTTTACATTATTAACAACAAAATTTTATCTATTTACAGAATCATCATTACATTCTCTGAACAATATCAGGTACCTTGACTAGTTAGTGCTTATATCATTTAGAACCAGATTTTAACTCTTTTAATGCAAAATCAGCCAAAATCAGTTTAATCCATTCAAGACAAAATCAGTGTAAACACAACTTTGAGTTAACGAGGTTTCATTTATTACTAAACTTCTCAAGCTAATTCTAAATTCTAATTCCTTATTAATGAAATAAATAGTAAAAAAATTAGCTTAAAAAATTCCCTCAATTTTTGAATGTTTATTTAATTTACAACTTACACTTTTAAAACATGTAAACAACTAAAAACTACATACAATACAGTTTTCAGATGTCACTTATTTGTACACATTTAACATTTAAAATTAGTAAATAAGTAAAAATTAAAAAATGAAAATACCTGTCAAATTATCCACGTTAAACTTATAAAAGTGCATTGGCAAAACAATTAATGTCAGTATTGCCATTTCTTGGTTTTTGTTCTCTGCAGGAAGACAGCAAGTAACAACTACGTAATCAATTGTCAAACTCATAGTTTTGTTAAGATTTTGAACATTTACAATTGCATAAGAACTCTTCTCCTAAAATATAGGATTTTTATAGTTATTGAAATAGTCTATCTATCAGGCAATCAAATTAAAAATTTACTTGTGAGTAATAGAGTTGACAGTGTTTGTTAATATCTTTCTATCCATCACAGAAAACACTCACCATAAATCTTAAACAATTATTTATTTGAATAATAAAATTTGAAACTCTAAATGTAAATGGGTAGAGTCTAACCAATTCATCATGAACTACCAATTCCTGGCATTGTCATATCTACTTCTATCAAGTAAACTTTTAATTTGATCATCTTGTATATTGTTTATAAAATACTTTTTCTACATTTAAATCAAAAGTTTATATCATAATATTTAAATACATATAAAATCTTTTGTAGCATCCAAAACAAACTAATTAATTAACTTTTTACTTAATAAAGTATGAACTCATCATTTTAAAAATAGGTCTTGAACAGTGCCGTAACTAGCCATTCCTGTGCCCTGTGCAAGAATTTGCATTTAGGTCCTTTAATTAATTAGGTTTGGGAAAATAAAACAAATACATGCATTTGGGCCCCCCTTCCGAGTGGGCCCTGTGTGGGTGCACCTGTTTCACCCGCCTAGTTATGGCACTGGTCTTGAATTTCTCTCATTTGAAATTTTATAAAGAAACTAAATATACTAGACTTATTTTCAGTCTGTAGTTACATGACAGTCATTTAAAGCTAATCATTGACCTGAATATAATTCATAATAAAGAACTATATAATAAAGATTCGATACAAATTGTTCACACCCTAAAAAGTTATAGGTTTGACAATTATGTCAAAACAAAGTCATCGATTATAAAAACCTGATCAAAATTTTTATATTTGTTGCCTTTTTTAAATTTTTGAGCTGCAATTTAAAAAAATTGTAAACCTATAAATTCCCACTGTCATTCACCTGTCTGTCATCCTTCCTTAATCTTGAGAACAGAGTTAGATAGATGAAAGTCGAGACCAGATATGGAAAGATTAGGGACAGGAGACCCTGATTAACTATATACGAACTTCCAATACAAACCAGAAGTCATGTTACTTCAATTGAAAAATATTCCCCTGAAAGAAGTTAGTTTGATGACCAGCACAACTCTATTGCTATCGGGGAAAGTGTGATGTACTAATTTGAGATAGAGAGTATATACAATCTCTCTACACACCGGTGTTTAAATAAAATAAAATAAAATACTCCTCAAACCTTTAACCGGAGTGCTTCTATTTTTAGAATTGCGAATGTTTTTGTCGCCCCTCCTGGGCTCTTCTTCAGGCTATAACGAATGGGCCTTTAATATTCAAATAAACATTCGATATGAATAAACTTATGAATTATTTGTTCAAATAAACATTCATATCGAATGTTTATTTGAATATTAAAGGCCCATTCGTTATAGCCTGAAGGAGAGCCCAGGAGGGGCGACGAAAACATTCGGAATTCTAAAAATAGAAGCACTCCAATTAAAGGTTTGAGGAGTATTTTATTTTATTGTAGAGAGTATATATTTTAAATTAAAAAATATGCTCTCTACCTTTTGTCTTACTATATCACAGAGGTGACCAAGACTATCAATATAGGACTCCTTCTTCAGTGTTAGTTCAATGATAACTTGTGCCTGAGACAAACCAATTTTTGTTTTTTTTTTTCTTTTGAACATTTTGATCACTTATTGACTGTCTCACTTTTATCACCTGAGGCAGTTGCCTCATTACCTCAGTCATGAAGCTGGCCCTGTCCATGTGATTGGTCTACTGTCAAGAACAAACACATAATACATAATGTCTTTCACATCATAAAATGCTACAATGACCATACTTAAGAAGGTAATGCAAAATGGGCTGAAAGAATTTTAATAAATAGTACAAACATTGGAAAAAGCATGTAACTTCACACTTAATTTTAAGGTGATCTTCTGTGAATGCTTATACTATTAGTACTTGTAATAAAAGTTATATTAAAGATTTGTTTAATTTTGACCCTATTAAATTTAATACAAGATGGCAACATAATTGTCTAACTTTAGTGCAAGTTATTTTATATCGATATATTTAATTAGCCAAGTTATGTCTGTACAAATATCCAGCATTATCATTTGATTATTTTGATTCTAATTATATATTTAAAAAAAAAACTTTAATTCAAAGAAATTATTGATTAAATTTTAAATTAAATAAAAATTTATTTAAAAATTTAACTCATTCTTAATTTGCTTCCTTTTATTCAAAGTTACTATATTTAAAGTTGTTGCTAAATACAGACATTTTAAATAAATGAAAAAAATTAATTTGATTAAAATATAAATTTTTATTGAAAACTTTAAAATCAAAATATCAATATTGTTTAAATTTGTCCCATAGAAATGTTATTTATGAATAAATCAGGGTTTTGCAAATTCAAAGAGATCAAGACAAGCTACCATGTTTCCCCGAAAATAAGACAGTGTCTTATATTAATTTTTGCTCTGAAAGATGCGCTAGGTCTTATTTTCAGGAAATGTCTTATTTTTTCCATGAAGAAGAATTCACATTTATTATTGAACAAAAAAATTTCCAAGTCGAACTTAGACAAGAGTGACATATATCCGGTCATGTCAAACTGAACTTACGAAGTTCCCATGCTGGAGTGGACTTCCCACTCTCACTTCAACTTAACTTTTTTATAGTGTTGACATCGGGCTCGATGACCAATTAGTTCTTACTGAACCATAGCACTATGCAAATGTCATGTAGCGTGATTCCCAGCCGACCAATTAGCCATCACCAGCCATAATGTTATGCAGATCTGTGATTCCCAAGCCATAGTTTTACGCAAATTACGCAAAAAATACAGTAGTTTTATGCAAATACGCATAAATAATATTTTAAAATATACCCAATATGACATTTGTAGATTTGAATAATTTTTAAATCAAGCATATTTAGCTTGTTACTGAAGTTCTAAAATCTAATTTCTTTTTTTTTTTGTATTAATTTGGAACTGATGGTAATTCAATTAGCAAAAGTGTTTATTCAGTGTAAATTGTATTTTGACTGATAGATATTTTGTTTTCTGAATTTAAGAATTCAACTTGAAAATAAACAGTATAAAAACATAAAGGAAATGGCATATTGGTCTAGCAATGTATTCCAACAACAAATTAAAAATTTAAAAGGCAATACTTTCAAACTAATAGATCAATACAGACATTATTCACCTCTATTAACAAGAAAATATACTTGCCGGAATAAAGAAAGTTTGTCTAGCATTTCCAGTTTAGATTCTCAATTTATGTTATTCACCTATCTCAATTTAAGATCTACAAACACTTCAAACTAAATGCATCAGTAATTTTTTTATAAATCCACATTAATCATTGATTCATATAGATGAGAAAATTACCCTTTTGTTCTAATAAAATGATATAATTTAAATGTTTAACAGGACATATTTAAAAAATCATATGTTATAAATACTAAACAGTTTATAATTTAAATAATTTTGATTATTATTTTCAAGAATCACACAGTTTAACACAGTTCAACTAACCTTTTCAAGTACTGTCATTTGCCAATTATTTTGCTGCTGAGTTTTAGATAAACCTAAAAAAATTAAATGAAAACTTACATTAGTTTTAATATTTAGAACATATAACAATAAAAATACATCCTATTCTAAATTTTTGATGAGTTATACTTTAATAAATTTAAATTTCATTATTAAAGAATGAACAACAAAGCAAATATTGCCATAAATGATGGCAGAGCTTCTAGTCCAAATTTCAATATATATTATTAAATTTATGACATCAAATAGTCTAAAAATCATCATAATTTCATTAAATGAATTTCAGATTGAATTGGTTCATATAGTTGAAAGCAATTCCAAATTTTGTATATATAATTAAAAACTTTTTACATGTTCCCCAAGCTGAAAGATGTAAAAATCTTGGGGGTCATTTTTGACCAATTGCCATACTTTCCCTCTGTTATATATAACAGAACCAGGAAAGTAAAAAAATAAGCATATCTTCCATTTTCACATGACATTTCCTGTGTAGGGCAGAGGGTGCCACCGCTTGACCTTTCCCCTCTGACCTCACTTGGTCCTCGGACACCGAATAGGAGAGACGCTCTCGTTACGCCGACCTTTCGCTTTGGTTTCACCAATCTCTCGGAATCAACTCCACCAACAAACGCGCATTTGTATAGTAATTTAACTTAAAAACGTTTGTAAATATTCATAGTCACGGGAATAAAAATAAGGTATTCCTTCAGAATCAGTGTCTTCTTGATCTTGACCGACGAACAAAGGACATAAGACACGTGGTCAAGCTGAAGCTATTGCCATACGAGGTAGGATCAAACTCGGACCAATTCTATCGAAACGCTTCGACAGGTTTTAGCCGAACCGCTAAACCTGGTTATTCTTATATATTAAACATTACAGATTTTTTACCTTCAACTTTTACACAAACTCAAAATAAAATTTTATTGTTATGATAAATATGAAGAAAAATTCATATAAAATTAATCACCTTCACACTTCAATTTCTCCTTAACAGTTATCATCTTCGTGTAATTTTGAAATACGTTTATTTTGCATTGTGGATTCGAAGTCTGTAACAAAATTCCTTCTAAGAATGCCTGTTAATAGAAATGTTAATTAATAAAATTCATTTGGTATTAATATTGATTAGAAAGAAATTATCACAATCTAAAATTATTTCAATGTTATAATAAACAAATAATATTTACTGTCGATCCTTGATTTTATGGACCCCATTTTGTAATAATTATGACATAACAGATATAAAAGACAACTGGTAGTGTCAGATCATCACTTCTCGATTAGTCTGTTATATCAAGAATCAACAGAACATTCAAATGTCATTTTATATCATGTACAACAAACTTCTGATTGCCTGTGTGTGAATTATTTGTGCATTGTCAAAATATTCTGCCCAGCATTTCTGTAGACAGTAATATATGGGGAGTTGTATACAATATAAAAAGTAGACTTTTAAGCTCAGCTGACACTCCAAGACACAGTCTAAAACAACCAAACTTTACAAATTTTTTCATAGAATACACATGAAAAAGTCACACTTATAAGCTATAAACAGTTGAAAAAAATATCCTACTAGTCATAAAATACAGTATAACTACAGTACTAAAATACCTTGCAAAACCAAAAATGTTTGTTTGTTTGTTTAGTTAATACAACACTTGGGTAATCTGCCTAGGGGAAATGCCTTCTGGGAGGTCTTTTTAAGAGTAACTAGTCCCCATTCAGGCATTACAGATGTGGAGGAAACCCAGAAAATTCCACGTGGCCAGCCTGTCGGGGTGAGGTGCAAACCCAAAACCAAACTTCCGGTGTTCAGGGAACGGAACCACTTGGCCACTGGTGGGCCCACAAAACCAAATAACTTCAGTAAATAAACACATAGAAGGACTAACATTTTTGATCCTTTCCATGGATCATTTTTAGGTCAAAGGTTTTGAATCAGAATGCTTTTCAAATATTGTTGTAATCAATACATTTCAAATAATGTTGAATATTGTATTGGAATGATATTCAAAATGCATCGAATGCAACACTATTCAAAAAGCATTCCGATTCAAAACCTTTCACCCAAAGAAGATCCGCGTTAAGGATCGAAAACATTAGTACTTCTGTCCGTGGTTACTTACTGGAGTTATTTTTGATTCTGCAATGTGTTTTGATACTGTATACTCACACTCCAGTCTGAAAAACTGATGTGAGTAGAATAAAATACAGTAATTTAGAAAAAATATAATAATTATGCATAGAAATGTAAAATTTAAATTTCTACACAATATCTTTGAAAATAGAAGAAATGTATTTTAGGTTTAGTGACTAAATATACATATGAAACACGAAACTCACACTTGCATTGCATTATAATAGAGTTGAGATTTTGCAAATTAAGTTCATTTAAAACTGCTAAATAGTTTTTTTATACTTTAGAGGGCTGTTTTGGATTATCCATGTTTTCCGGTTTTCCACACCGACCAATGAACTAATATTATGGATAATCAGGAGTTCAGTGTATACACATATTATTAAATATATGATACAGAATAATCCTTTTTAAGTTATGCTATAATAAAGTATATAAATTAATTAATATAAAAATAAGAATCACTTTAAGTAATTCTTATTTTAAGTATATAACCTGAAAATTATCTCTAATTAAAATATACATTGAAAGCAGGTGTGAGTTATGCATTTGCTTTTGAGAGTAGCCATTGCTATGGAGCAATGGCTACTCTCAAAAGTGCAGAGTATAGTGGAGTGGGTGGGTTATGCAGTTTTCATTCTAGTAATTTTTTGTGGATATATGAATATTATATGATCTTATTAACACCTAAATTCAGTTTTATCCATTAATTTATTATATTTAAACTGCTTATTTCACATAGATAATATTAAAAAGTACAAAAGAATATACAATACAAACTTGCATAAAATTAAATACTTTCATTGATAGCTAGACGGCTGAGGCTAGCCATCAGCTTACTGTTCTGAGGACTGGGTTCAAAGTCCTGGTGAAAACTTCTACAATTTTCACTAGTTCAATCATCCACAAAAATTTCTGAAGTTCCCAGTGATATTTTGAGCCCATCCCTCATCATCAAACAATACCCATTATCATCTTGGATAAGCATAAAGGTATGGAAAAAGTCTTCTCGTTGCTCACAGAGTAAAGAGTTAAGATAATATTTTTATATTTATTTGTAAAAGAAATATTTCCTTACAAATTATAAATGATATCTGTGGAGTAGCCATCTTTGCCCACTATCCTAGAAAGTGCCATAAACAAAGATGGCAACTTGCAAGAGAAGACGTTTTGTGTTCTGCAGTTTGCAAAGTTGAAATCAATCATCATCAGGGGACATAGTAATCTGCAGAAGCTAAAGAATTGTGGCTACTACGGCAGAAGTAACAACAGATATGATGTAGCAAGCATAGAAAAATTTTATTATTGTTCAGATGGGTGATGTGTGACATGAGATGCATGAATTGAGAAAATGTAATAGGCAAATGTAAAACTTGGGCCATTTTCCAATGTTTTGATGTACATTACAATGTTTTTAAATACTAATTAACATAAATACAATAATTTAAAATGGTAGCATTCGTTTTGGAAGACTCTTTATATAAGAATCATAATATTCTGATGCATTATAATTGAATTAAATTAATCATAGTAGATATTCTTAATGCTAATTATTTCTATTTAATTAAAAAGATATTCTAGAAATTCCTGAAAAATTATATGGTTGAAGATGTGCATTCAAGATTAACATGAAAGTATAATTTTTTTGATGCTTTGTTATTTGACAAAAACACTAACAACATGAAAGATTTCTGTTCTTTCAGTCACATGATCTTATTTATTATGACAAATTAAGCTAAATAGCTATATTTTAAAGAAAACAAATGTTTTCTTCCATTTTAAATGGACATCATTGGCCCAGATGAAACAAAAATAAAATTGAATGCATACACAACTTTACATTTAAAATTGAAACTGTCATAAATATGTGCATATCCAGTGTGGAAATAATATAGAGGAACAATACATAAATTACAAAATATACAACATATTATTAAGGAGATTTATGAGCTTACATAAATTTCTTTAGTAAAATCTTTTATATTTTAATAATTTCTATTCATGTCCTCTGTTACTTCCACATGCTCACATTTAGAACAGTTTCAATAATAAGCTAAATGTGTGCTAAATTTATAGAGTTATCATAGATTTTAACTTACATCAATACTTCCTAGAGGAGGAATTTTTACTGTCAATATTTCAGCCCAGAATTGAAAATTTGTATTATCTGAAGAAAAAAGATATATGTATTTATTAATAAAATAATACAGTACCATTGAAATAATTTTAATTTATACAATTCACTAATCTAAGATGTAATTATTTATAAGATTCAAAATAAAACAACATTGATTTAACATTATTTTTGTTATTATTTAGTTCTATTTTCAGCTTACGTAACAATGTTCAGGTTATATACGCTCGCTTAGGACATTCATTTAAAATATCCTTTATAGCTGTAAATTAAAAAAAAACTAATTACTATTATTATTATTATCATTAGTAAGGAGCAACACTTATCACTGTGATTACAGTGATGCGTAATGTTTATTCTTGTGTGACTACAACAGATACAGTTGCTCATTGTTGCGGCTACAGTATATAAATACACACTTCTTTCTATGAGGTAAATTGTGTTACATTGCCTTTTATGAGACTAAATTATGTGTGCTATAGTTGTTCCTTATAGAAATTGATGCATGTCCAAATAATTCTGCAAGTATCTTATATTTTCAGTAATTTTAAGAAAAATAATCCATAATAGAAAATAAAGTGAAAAAAAAACTGGCTGAAATTATTGATGTATGTTAAAACTTCTATATTAATATAGAAATAATTTTTAATACTTCATAATTTGCATCTATGATGATGATGATAAATCTATGAATGATTGATAATGATGATAATGACCATAAATAAATGCTGAAGATGATAAATCTATGAATAATGATGATGATGATGATGATGATGATAAAATCTGTGAATGAAGAACTAATGGATGATAATGATAAAAAAAAAGTGAATAAACAGAGATTTAAAGGGACATTCACTCACATGGTACGGTTCCTCTGAATAAAATAAATAAAATAATTAAGTAAGAAAATATCTGCCCTCTCTTCAGCCTTTCTAAAAGAATTAAGTTCATGTTTAACCAAAATTAAAAGCCATTTTATGTAAAATATCATAAACAGACAACTCCATCGATCGATTACACGTTTGATAAACAAAACCAACGTGTTACAGGTTAAAACGGCGCATGCGTCATTTTTCAAATTAATTTTGTCAATTACTTTTAATTTCGGACTTTATTTTATTTCATTTGTGACAAATTACACGATAAANATGAAGAAGAATTCACATTTATTATTGAACAAAAAAATTTCCAAGTCGAACTTAGACAAGAGTGACATATATCCGGTCATGTCAAACTGAACTTACGAAGTTCCCATGCTGGAGTGGACTTCCCACTCTCACTTCAACTTAACTTTTTTATAGTGTTGACATCGGGCTCGATGACCAATTAGTTCTTACTGAACCATAGCACTATGCAAATGTCATGTAGCGTGATTCCCAGCCGACCAATTAGCCATCACCAGCCATAATGTTATGCAGATCTGTGATTCCCAAGCCATAGTTTTACGCAAATTACGCAAAAAATACAGTAGTTTTATGCAAATACGCATAAATAATATTTTAAAATATACCCAATATGACATTTGTAGATTTGAATAATTTTTAAATCAAGCATATTTAGCTTGTTACTGAAGTTCTAAAATCTAATTTCTTTTTTTTTTTGTATTAATTTGGAACTGATGGTAATTCAATTAGCAAAAGTGTTTATTCAGTGTAAATTGTATTTTGACTGATAGATATTTTGTTTTCTGAATTTAAGAATTCAACTTGAAAATAAACAGTATAAAAACATAAAGGAAATGGCATATTGGTCTAGCAATGTATTCCAACAACAAATTAAAAATTTAAAAGGCAATACTTTCAAACTAATAGATCAATACAGACATTATTCACCTCTATTAACAAGAAAATATACTTGCCGGAATAAAGAAAGTTTGTCTAGCATTTCCAGTTTAGATTCTCAATTTATGTTATTCACCTATCTCAATTTAAGATCTACAAACACTTCAAACTAAATGCATCAGTAATTTTTTTATAAATCCACATTAATCATTGATTCATATAGATGAGAAAATTACCCTTTTGTTCTAATAAAATGATATAATTTAAATGTTTAACAGGACATATTTAAAAAATCATATGTTATAAATACTAAACAGTTTATAATTTAAATAATTTTGATTATTATTTTCAAGAATCACACAGTTTAACACAGTTCAACTAACCTTTTCAAGTACTGTCATTTGCCAATTATTTTGCTGCTGAGTTTTAGATAAACCTAAAAAAATTAAATGAAAACTTACATTAGTTTTAATATTTAGAACATATAACAATAAAAATACATCCTATTCTAAATTTTTGATGAGTTATACTTTAATAAATTTAAATTTCATTATTAAAGAATGAACAACAAAGCAAATATTGCCATAAATGATGGCAGAGCTTCTAGTCCAAATTTCAATATATATTATTAAATTTATAACATCAAATAGTCTAAAAATCATCATAATTTCATTAAATGAATTTCAGATTGAATTGGTTCATATAGTTGAAAGCAATTCCAAATTTTGTATATATAATTAAAAACTTTTTACATGTTCCCCAAGCTGAAAGATGTAAAAATCTTGGGGGTCATTTTTGACCAATTGCCATACTTTCCCTCTGTTATATATAACAGAACCAGGAAAGTAAAAAAATAAGCATATATTCCATTTTCACATGACATTTCCTGTGTACGGCAGAGGGTGCCACCGCTTGACCTTTCCCCTCTGACCTCACTTGGTCCTCGGACACCGAATAGGAGAGACGCTCTCGTTATGCCGACCTTTCGCTTTGGTTTCACCAATCTCTCGGAATCAACTCCACCAACGAACGCGCATTTGTATAGTAATTTAACTTAAAAACGTTTGTAAATATTCATAGTCACGGGAATAAAAATAAGGTATTCCTTCAGAATCAGTGTCTTCCTTGATCTTGACCGACGAACAAAGGACATAAGACACGTGGTCAAGCTGAAGCTATTGCCATACGAGGTAGGATCAAACTCGGACAAATTCTATCGAAACGCTTCGACAGGTTTTAGCCGAACCGCTAAACCTGGTTATTCTTATATATTAAACATTACAGATTTTTTACCTTCAACTTTTACACAAACTCAAAATAAAATTTTATTGTTATGATAAATATGAAGAAAAATTCATATAAAATTAATCACCTTCACACTTCAATTTCTCCTTAACAGTTATCATCTTCGTGTAATTTTGAAATACGTTTATTTTGCATTGTGGATTCGAAGTCTGTAACAAAATTCCTTCTAAGAATGCCTGTTAATAGAAATGTTAATTAATAAAATTCATTTGGTATTAATATTGATTAGAAAGAAATTATCACAATCTAAAATTATTTCAATGTTATAATAAACAAATAATATTTACTGTCGATCCTTGATTTTATGGACCCCATTTTGTAATAATTATGACATAACAGATATAAAAGACAACTGGTAGTGTCAGATCATCACTTCTCGATTAGTCTGTTATATCAAGAATCAACAGAACATTCAAATGTCATTTTATATCATGTACAACAAACTTCTGATTGCCTGTGTGTGAATTATTTGTGCATTGTCAAAATATTCTGCCCAGCATTTCTGTAGACAGTAATATATGGGGAGTTGTATACAATATAAAAAGTAGACTTTTAAGCTCAGCTGACACTCCAAGACACAGTCTAAAACAACCAAACTTTACAAATTTTTTCATAGAATACACATGAAAAAGTCACACTTATAAGCTATAAACAGTTGAAAAAAATATCCTACTAGTCATAAAATACAGTATAACTACAGTACTAAAATACCTTGCAAAACCAAAAATGTTTGTTTGTTTGTTTAGTTAATACAACACTTGGGTAATCTGCCTAGGGGAAATGCCTTCTGGGAGGTCTTTTTAAGAGTAACTAGTCCCCATTCAGGCATTACAGATGTGGAGGAAACCCAGAAAATTCCACGTGGCCAGCCTGTCGGGGTGAGGTGCAAACCCAAAACCAAACTTCCGGTGTTCAGGGAATGGAACCACTTGGCCACTGGTGGGCCCACAAAACCAAATAACTTCAGTAAATAAACACATAGAAGGACTAACATTTTTGATCCTTTCCATGGATCATTTTTAGGTCAAAGGTTTTGAATCAGAATGCTTTTCAAATATTGTTGTAATCAATACATTTCAAATAATGTTGAATATTGTATTGGAATGATATTCAAAATGCATCGAATGCAACACTATTCAAAAAGCATTCCGATTCAAAACCTTTCACCCAAAGAAGATCCGCGTTAAGGATCGAAAACATTAGTACTTCTGTCCGTGGTTACTTACTGGAGTTATTTTTGATTCTGCAATGTGTTTTGATACTGTATACTCACACTCCAGTCTGAAAAACTGATGTGAGTAGAATAAAATACAGTAATTTAGAAAAAATATAATAATTATGCATAGAAATGTAAAATTTAAATTTCTACACAATATCTTTGAAAATAGAAGAAATGTATTTTAGGTTTAGTGACTAAATATACATATGAAACACGAAACTCACACTTGCATTGCATTATAATAGAGTTGAGATTTTGCAAATTAAGTTCATTTAAAACTGCTAAATAGTTTTTTTATACTTTAGAGGGCTGTTTTGGATTATCCATGTTTTCCGGTTTTCCACACCGACCAATGAACTAATATTATGGATAATCAGGAGTTCAGTGTATACACATATTATTAAATATATGATACAGAATAATCCTTTTTAAGTTATGCTATAATAAAGTATATAAATTAATTAATATAAAAATAAGAATCACTTTAAGTAATTCTTATTTTAAGTATATAACCTGAAAATTATCTCTAATTAAAATATACATTGAAAGCAGGTGTGAGTTATGCATTTGCTTTTGAGAGTAGCCATTGCTATGGAGCAATGGCTACTCTCAAAAGTGCAGAGTATAGTGGAGTGGGTGGGTTATGCAGTTTTCATTCTAGTAATTTTTTGTGGATATATGAATATTATATGATCTTATTAACACCTAAATTCAGTTTTATCCATTAATTTATTATATTTAAACTGCTTATTTCACATAGATAATATTAAAAAGTACAAAAGAATATACAATACAAACTTGCATAAAATTAAATACTTTCATTGATAGCTAGACGGCTGAGGCTAGCCATCAGCTTACTGTTCTGAGGACTGGGTTCAAAGTCCTGGTGAAAACTTCTACAATTTTCACTAGTTCAATCATCCACAAAAATTTCTGAAGTTCCCAGTGATATTTTGAGCCCATCCCTCATCATCAAACAATACCCATTATCATCTTGGATAAGCATAAAGGTATGGAAAAAGTCTTCTCGTTGCTCACAGAGTAAAGAGTTAAGATAATATTTTTATATTTATTTGTAAAAGAAATATTTCCTTACAAATTATAAATGATATCTGTGGAGTAGCCATCTTTGCCCACTATCCTAGAAAGTGCCATAAACAAAGATGGCAACTTGCAAGAGAAGACGTTTTGTGTTCTGCAGTTTGCAAAGTTGAAATCAATCATCATCAGGGGACATAGTAATCTGCAGAAGCTAAAGAATTGTGGCTACTACGGCAGAAGTAACAACAGATATGATGTAGCAAGCATAGAAAAATTTTATTATTGTTCAGATGGGTGATGTGTGACATGAGATGCATGAATTGAGAAAATGTAATAGGCAAATGTAAAACTTGGGCCATTTTCCAATGTTTTGATGTACATTACAATGTTTTTAAATACTAATTAACATAAATACAATAATTTAAAATGGTAGCATTCGTTTTGGAAGACTCTTTATATAAGAATCATAATATTCTGATGCATTATAATTGAATTAAATTAATCATAGTAGATATTCTTAATGCTAATTATTTCTATTTAATTAAAAAGATATTCTAGAAATTCCTGAAAAATTATATGGTTGAAGATGTGCATTCAAGATTAACATGAAAGTATAATTTTTTTGATGCTTTGTTATTTGACAAAAACACTAACAACATGAAAGATTTCTGTTCTTTCAGTCACATGATCTTATTTATTATGACAAATTAAGCTAAATAGCTATATTTTAAAGAAAACAAATGTTTTCTTCCATTTTAAATGGACATCATTGGCCCAGATGAAACAAAAATAAAATTGAATGCATACACAACTTTACATTTAAAATTGAAACTGTCATAAATATGTGCATATCCAGTGTGGAAATAATATAGAGGAACAATACATAAATTACAAAATATACAACATATTATTAAGGAGATTTATGAGCTTACATAAATTTCTTTAGTAAAATCTTTTATATTTTAATAATTTCTATTCATGTCCTCTGTTACTTCCACATGCTCACATTTAGAACAGTTTCAATAATAAGCTAAATGTGTGCTAAATTTATAGAGTTATCATAGATTTTAACTTACATCAATACTTCCTAGAGGAGGAATTTTTACTGTCAATATTTCAGCCCAGAATTGAAAATTTGTATTATCTGAAGAAAAAAGATATATGTATTTATTAATAAAATAATACAGTACCATTGAAATAATTTTAATTTATACAATTCACTAATCTAAGATGTAATTATTTATAAGATTCAAAATAAAACAACATTGATTTAACATTATTTTTGTTATTATTTAGTTCTATTTTCAGCTTACGTAACAATGTTCAGGTTATATACGCTCGCTTAGGACATTCATTTAAAATATCCTTTATAGCTGTAAATTAAAAAAAAACTAATTACTATTATTATTATTATCATTAGTAAGGAGCAACACTTATCACTGTGATTACAGTGATGCGTAATGTTTATTCTTGTGTGACTACAACAGATACAGTTGCTCATTGTTGCGGCTACAGTATATAAATACACACTTCTTTCTATGAGGTAAATTGTGTTACATTGCCTTTTATGAGACTAAATTATGTGTGCTATAGTTGTTCCTTATAGAAATTGATGCATGTCCAAATAATTCTGCAAGTATCTTATATTTTCAGTAATTTTAAGAAAAATAATCCATAATAGAAAATAAAGTGAAAAAAAAACTGGCTGAAATTATTGATGTATGTTAAAACTTCTATATTAATATAGAAATAATTTTTAATACTTCATAATTTGCATCTATGATGATGATGATAAATCTATGAATGATTGATAATGATGATAATGACCATAAATAAATGCTGAAGATGATAAATCTATGAATAATGATGATGATGATGATAAAATCTGTGAATGAAGAACTAATGGATGATAATGATAATAAAAAAAGTGAATAAACAGAGATTTAAAGGGACATTCACTCACATGGTACGGTTCCTCTGAATAAAATAAATAAAATAATTAAGTAAGAAAATATCTGCCCTCTCTTCAGCCTTTCTAAAAGAATTAAGTTCATGTTTAACCAAAATTAAAAGCCATTTTATGTAAAATATCATAAACAGACAACTCCATCGATCGATTACACGTTTGATAAACAAAACCAACGTGTTACAGGTTAAAACGGCGCATGCGTCATTTTTCAAATTAATTTTGTCAATTACTTTTAATTTCGGACTTTATTTTATTTCATTTGTGACAAATTACACGATAAAAATACAAATTATAAATTTTTTTAATGTTTTAAAATTGATAATTATTTAAACGAATTTTTTAACAGAATTTTCACGGAGCCGCCGTATCGATCATCTTAAAAAATAATTTAATAACAGAATATTTTGTGATCTAAAAACATAAATAAATGTTCATTTTTACTTTTAAAAATTATAAACTAAAAAATAATAATAATTAATATTTACTTATTGATATTACTGTATAAATATATCAATAAATATATTTTCATTAAAAATGCATTTTTCTTTTAAAATTAAATTTATATTAAAATTTAGATTAAATTAATATTAAGAAATTACTTCGTCAAATTAATATCTAAATTAAACATTTATTTTTTGAGATAGTTTGCATTTTACGTCAATTTGACGTCATTTTTTAATTTCGATCCTTACAAACGTATAGGAGTGACGTCAAATTGACGTAAAATGTGCTCTTTTTTAACAAAAACAGCAAAAATTAGAAGTTGCAATCTACATTTTAAATTTTTTTTTTATAGTCAAAGAGCCAGAATTTGAAAATGTTAGGAAAGTACTGTGTTATTTTTCTCCTATCCATCAATAAAACAAATTACATGATGTCCCATTAGTCTGGAACCATAGGAGTTACATTGATCTTTGTTTATTCTTTTACAGATAAAACATGGTGTTGAATAAGAAGGAATGAGTTCAAGTTATTTTGATGGTGTGGGATTTATAGTCAATGAAAGTCATCAAAAAGTTTAATTAGCTGCATCCAGACTAGTGTATGTGATTGTGATATTAAAAAACTGGATGCAGCCTGTTAAACTTTTTTTTTTATGAATTTTTGCTAACTGCAGGTCCCCCACCATCAAAATTACTTGAATTTATTCCTCTTTACTTTGCTTTACCTGTAATAGAATAAACAAAGATCAATATAACTCCTATGATTCCAGTTTTATGGGACTTGTGTGTATATAATCATTTTTAATTCTAATGTGAATTTTTTAATTTTTATCTACTCTTAATATACAGGTTGGCCTAACAGTCAGTTAACTAAGTTATTCAGCCATTTTTGCAAGAAAATTAGCGTGTACAGTACAGCAAATTATTATAATTTGTCTATCAAATAAGAAGGATCTGATTTTAAACAATTTTTGCAAACTTTTTAGATAAAAAAGTATTTGCATTGCTTAGCAATTCTTTTTTTTTTTTGCTACGCTAACTAACTTTTAGCCATCTGATATTTAAACAAAGACATTGAGAGGAGGAGCTGAAGGGATCCTATGCCCATAAATTAATGTTTACTAACAACAAAATTGCTTAAGACTGATTTTTTTCACTAATAAACATCCTACATATTTCATTTGTTTAAAAGAAAAGTAATCAAGGCAAAGGGGGCAAACTAAGAAGCTAAATGGTCCCCTATACCCTGACCACTATACATACTGTATGTACTCTCGATGCTTCAATTACTGATTCTAAGAAGAAAATGAGCCTGGTAATTCTTTGACCAGATACAACACACCATACTCTCACTTTCTGCAGATCCCTGAATGTCATGAAAATTTGCAACAGCCCAAATCTGGAATTTTTAGATTTCATGTATCCTGACAGATGAAGCCATGTTATTTCAAGTACTCCAGCATTCTGCATAGCAGCTCTTGTAACCATAGACAAAATCACCCTGTTTGCCTTATCAGGTTCCAACAGCTGATGCATAAGTATTATTCTGTAGCATTCCAGCTGTGCTTTCCTTGCCTTTTTTTTGCTTCAAGTAAGAGTATCCTATTTCCTGAGATATCAGCATACAAATTTTTGAGGAGACTTTTATAGTCTGGCAACATCAAACATCAGCTTCTGGCATTGGTGGTTGATGTTTCCTGAGTTCATACACAGAATCCTGTAGTTTCATTTCCATGTCAACTCACTTATTAACTTTGATGAAACTTTTCAGAAGTTAAACTTTGTCTTAAACTGTTGAACAATAGGAATCACAGGATCTTATACACAATGAAGATACATTCTTCTTTAGAATATGCTATTTTATGAGCTGTTATTGCTTATTATTCAAACTGTATTTAAAATGAACTGAAGCACGAGAATTTAAAAATGATTGAAAGTGAATCCCTACTGCAGTTTGTTCTATAAGCAGAGCTCCATAATTGGTGTGCCACAAGATGATGCCAGATGTACCACAGCACAATGCAACCAAGAGGAAAAGGAGAGTTTATGGTGGGTGCATAAATATGATAAATACATGTTAATTCAAATGGAACAATGATTTGCTTATTACATCTTTATTGCCACTGACATTTGTGACAGAAGGAATTCTAACAAGCTTCAAAATTTGAAATATGTACAATACATGTGTTTACTCACAAACTCATGTTTACATAGTGTATCCTATTTGACTAAATCTGCATACATTTAAATTTGGCAAAGCATGAGTGACAGTCACCCTCTCAATTTTTATGAAATGCCAAGTAACCGACATCTCTGCAGCATGCACTTACAATCATAAAACCCAAATCATGTTTTTTTCACACTATATTTCATTCAGTGGTTTCAAAGTTAAGAAATGAAATCAAAATATCAATTATAAACTAATTTCAAATATTTTTATATTATACAAGTAAAAAAACAGTAAATCAGTATTTTGTAACTCCTATATTTTTACTTGTGGTGTTCCACAGAATTTTGGGAAGTATACCATGCACAAGAAAAGGTTGCAGATAACTGCCACAGGAATCATCCTATAGCAGAAAATTTTTTATTGTCATATAACCCAATTTACAGATTATTGAATGGCAATAACAAACTGGTATAAGCTATTCATTTTAGAATATCCTAAAATTCGGTTAAATAAGTTTTATCTATTATCAAGTCACTAGTTTTATACAATTACAGTTTTAATTGGAATAAAAGTTATGGAGTGGCACATTCATAGGAAAGATGCTCATACTTGGTAAGATAGGAAGAAGCCACAAGAATGTAAATATACAAACTGCATGATGACACACAACTTCAGATTCCTTTTCTATTGTCCATAGAATATATGAATTTTTTTTACCAGTACTTTAACAAATTTTGTATAAAATTATTATAACTTTCAACTTTTAAAAAAGAATTTTAGACAATTAAGTAATTAATTCTTTAAGTTTATCTATTATTTATAACTTAGCTTAGTTTATAGTTTTAAAAATAACACAGTACTTAGCATCTTAAGTATTCTGCTTAAAAGTTGAAAATGTGGCTTTATTTATAGCTGCTAAGTTAATATAATTAATAATATGAAAAAAATTTTGCACTTCTATTATAATTTCAACAATGGAATTATATAATCTAAAATATAATTTCAAAATATTGCAGAAATTCGTATTAATTTGCAAAAAATTTATAATGCATAAATGTCAACAATTTAAATGTAAAATTCTTTAATGTCTTTATGTTAATTACAATGAAATATCCTGCAAAAAATGTTTTGAATATTAATTGTGATTCTTACATTACTTCATGAATATATTTAATATTTAGAAACATTGAACACTAACTTGCATTTTTATCACACTCACATTCTAGCTAAAATATATATTTTAACCAGAATGAGATTTTTATATAGAATATCTATAAAAAATATTTCTAAAATTAACATTTACAAATACATTTTATCAAAACATTTGTGTCAACAGAATCGTTTTATGCACTTTTATTTTTTTTTAACACTTATACACAATTTAAAATATTTACATTTATTGTTTTAGTCCCAAAACTTTATGACGTTATCCCATCCAGCCGTGGCCACTTTAGATGTTTCGTGAGGGTGCCAAAGTGCTCCGATACAAACATTATCGTGAGCTTTAAATTTGGTATAGAGTTTTGTTGTTTTCCAATCCCAAATATAAACTTTTCCGTCGGCATCGCCAGATATTAGATAACTCATGTCCGGAGAAAAATCCAAACTACATGCGTATCCGGCAACCATGTGTCCAGTAAAAGTTTTCTTTCTGTTTAATTTGAAACGATTTAATGCAGAAAAAATCATGATTTTGTTATCCATCGACTGACAAGCTAACCATTTACCATTTGGAGAGAGCGTAACGGCAGGCATCGAGTGCATAGTAGGATCGGCAATGTACTTCATGTCGACTGGAATGTCCCATTCCCAAACTCTCATACTCTTGTCATCTGACGTAGATACAAATCGACGATTTTCATCGACAAACGTTATTGTGTTGACGGCACCGAGATGTCTATCGTATTCCTGCACTATTTCTCCGGAACGAATATCCCAGCAAACAATCTTTTTATCCGACGTTCCGGCAACAAAGAGATGCTGTTTGTCATCATCGGGATTAAACTTCACACAGTAAGCTATTTTACGATTAGTAAAACGAGTAAGACATTCTCCCGTTTCCGTATCCCACAATTTCACATACCTATCGTAACCCGCAGAAAGAAACTTGGTTCCGCCGTTGTTAAAACTAATGTCCCGGACGGCCTGTCTATGTCCATTGTAAGTTCTAATGCATCTTCTTTCATTATAAACCTCCCACAACTTAACTTTACAATCCATGCTGCACGAGAGCAACAAATGACCGGATTTGGGAAACCAACGAATCGCCGAAATTCCTTTGGTGTGACCGCTCCAGGTATGAATGAGTTTCTTCGGTATGAAGCACTTTTCCGGCGGATCTTCCGACTTCAGATTAACGCCGACATCTAACGGGATGTTCAGGAACGACCTTCCCTGATAATCGTAAGGATCTTTTATGTGCAGTATCGTCTTCTCCTCCATCGGTTTATCGTCCGTCTGTTTACCTCGCTTCTGTCTCTTGGCTATAATCTCGTTCAGTTCCTCCTGTTCTTCCGGAGTCGGTTTGATGTTGCGTTTCTCATCTTCGTAGGCGGCCCAGGGGCCCAGGAAGCCTTCAATATCCGACGGATCAGAGTTCTTTAACCTCTTGCGTTTATCCCCTTCTCTAGCTTTAATTTTCTCGAAAACTGTCACACCAACTTCTGGATTTCCTTCCAATTTACCAATCAATTGGGCTTCCTTCTGAGTGTCAACTGTAGGATCTAGAGCATAGCCATAACTAGCGAATGTTCTGCGTTGGGATTCGAAGTGGAAATCATTAACGTGTGCAGCTTCTACGAATCCCGACAGCATGTTTTTATCAGCTCTTTGCTGTTGTGTCTTAAATGGGTTTTCTGGACCCAAAACTGGGGCATACAACTGATCGAACTTGGGGTTGTAACTCAAAACCTTGGACGTGGGATCCACCGCGTGTATATCACGTCCGTAATCGTTACTCACGACGTCCGGTGCGGAATTTATTGTATATTTCGAATACAGAGACTGCAATTTGTCGCCGTTCTCCTCCTTATCGTCTTCGCTTTCGCTACTTCCATAATCTTTCAAAGCTAATATGGCAGCCATTTTTAATGCTGGGAATTGTGGGTCGAAAATTTCGTGATTATTTTAAAAATAATTATTATCTTATATCTTTATAATTATAAACACCAACTAATCAATTAACATTAATATAAAAATCTCGTGATAATCAGATAAGCGTTAACTTATCTGAAGTCACGTGACTTTGTTGACTTCCGATAGTACGAATTTTACGTCATTCTGACGTCATACTTAAACTCGTTCGTTATAAAAATAAGGAAGTGACGTCAAATTGACATAACGCCTTTGTTTTTGTTATCAGTCAATATCTTAGCAGTTTTAACTTATTTTTCCGTTTTCGTTCAGTTAATGGAGGGATAATTGTATTTCTTTATATTAAATGAATAGATTGTCCGAAGGTAAACAGAATTCAAACCAGAATCCCATGATGATCCGGATTTGAATTAGCCCATAAATTATAAGAGGATCCTTGTCCAAATTACAAAATTCCACATAAAAATCTGCACACGAAATTGATTTAATCTCTCATAATATATAAGCATTCATTGTAACATTGTTCCCATTCTTTGCTTATTCTCAGACCTCATTAATTAATACAGTTTTGTGGCATATCATTAGCAGGTGCTATATAGAAAGCATCCTAACTCTACTTTTTTGAAGCGTATAGCCTCGGAAAACCCTTAGATATTTTTCTGTCATTAAAAGAAAGGAACGTCTATAAAGATAAAATCTTTATACAATTAACCCTCCACTCGGCACTTCGTTATTGTGATAGATGACCATCTTCTGTTTTTCCATTTTGATATATAGAGTTATTTTTGTGTTAAGTAACAAAAGAGAAATATACACGAAAATGTGTTTAATCTCTTTCATTCTCTTACTATTTATTATTAAAATAATACAATAGATGTTGTTAGACAGAATTTGTTTTTCTTCTTGTTGTTTATTGTTGAATCCATTGTTTTCTGCGCGTGCCAACAAGAACAAAAAACACGTTGTTTAAATTGTAATTATCAATTAATTCTATGTAAAAAGTATACTTATACTAATACTTATACTTATACTTATAAGTATACTTATAATTATTAATTATAATTATTAATATAATATTAATTAATATTAATATTAATATTAATTATTAATATAATAATTATAATTGTTAATTATTAATTATATTAATACTTATAAGTATACTTATACTTTTATATTAATTTAAAATACAAAATACGTTTGACCATTATAGGTAAAATGTGCAAAAATGTAAATTATCAATGTTGGAAACGGCCCACCAGTGGCCAAGCGTTACTGTTCTTTGAATACTAGG
This sequence comes from Centruroides sculpturatus, assembly GCF_000671375.1. Classification (NCBI taxonomy): domain Eukaryota; kingdom Metazoa; phylum Arthropoda; class Arachnida; order Scorpiones; family Buthidae; genus Centruroides; species Centruroides sculpturatus. The sequence goes on from NW_019384460.1 coordinate 1,131,064, forward strand.
ATTTCGGTAGTGGGTTTGCGCTTCGCCAGGACGGGCTAGCCACATGGAGTTTTCAAGGTTTTCTCCACATCTGTAATGCCTAAATAGGGGCCAGTTACCCTTAAAAATAGCTCCCGGAAGGCATCTCCCTAGGCACATCGCCCAATTGTTACGTTGCCGTAACTTAATAAACAAACAATGTGGGGAAACTTTTTTGATATTTGCAAGAGCAATAGATGTCAGAAATAGTACAAAACATTGTACTGTTAAATAAACAAAATGTGATTTAACAATCTTGAAATAATCTAAAATCGTTCGATTACTAGATTTCTATTAAGCAGTGTAAGAGCCGTTCATTTGCTCGCTTTTATAACATTGAAAATATCGCGTTGTATATATCTATTAATAGAGAAAACTCATAACAATTTACTTATATTTTAGTTAAAACTCCTCTTTTTCCTTTGCACACTTTTACACAACGAATTAGAATATTCTAGCTTGTCACCTTTACGCAACAGAAATGGCACGCTCCTTTGACTAAAAGGAAAATGGTGAACGTATATTCAATTTCCTTTCAACATGGCGTCTCTACAGCCACTCTATATAGTATATTCTAGCTCGTTGTATGTACCCCAAAAATTTATTATATTTTCAATATTAAAATATAATTTTGATAGAAAATTAAATTAAGTATTATTTTCATTATATACTTCCTCTTTGTCCTTTGTCCCGCTTGACAGCGGAGTCGGCACACTTGGATTTTTTTTTTTCATAGATATATACATTTCATATATATGAATATATGTAAATATTTTGCTTAAAATTTATATATTAAATGAACTTAATTTATATTATTATCAATTTCATTAAATAATAATAATTTTAAAGAAGTTAGAAATTTATTTTGGCTATTTTTTGGAAGAATTTTAAAACTTTAACCACGCCAATCTGGCAACACTTCTTTAACCTGCCATATTGTCGTCGTGTGGTAGACGTTGTTGGATACCGTATCTTATTTTAAATCCAACTGATCGAAGGTATTTTCTATTAATCTGTTGTTTAAATGTAGCAAATCTAGTTATTTATAAATTAGATTTGATATATAAAGTATTATTTTTGTAATTTGTATAAGATAAAGATACTTAATCTTCACGCTTTATGTATTGAAATTCGTATGTTTTTGTGAAACAGGCTAAATTTATCAGTGAAGAAGTGTAATTTAATTTAGAATAATTTTATTTTTATTGTCGTAAATGTTAATTAAAGAGCATAAAGAAGTTATTTGGTAATTAAAGCAAGTTCTCGAGCTTATTTTGTTAATGAAGTTTACCTTTCAATGTTAATGGTGATTCACCATTAATGTTGAAAAATAACTGATATTTATGGACGATTTGACTAAATACTTATATAATTTAACATTAATTTAAATTTTAAAGGATGCTTTGAAAGGGTACAAATGCAGATCTGAATGGTGATTGGGATCTTGAGCTGTACACCATGCTCATTGAAGTAAGAAAGAGGAACTGATGGTCTACATGTGAAATATTCTCTTGAATTTAGCAATTTTGAAGATACAGTAGAACCTCCATTATCCGGATTTTCGATTATCCGGATTGTTCAAAATAAGCAAAAATTTTACGAATTTGCTGATTTGCACTTGGCGAATTACGACACTGNAGAGGAACTGATGGTCTACATGTGAAATATTCTCTTGAATTTAGCAATTTTGAAGATACAGTAGAACCTCCATTATCCGGATTTTCGATTATCCGGATTGTTCAAAATAAACAAAAAATTTTACGAATTTGCTGATTTGCACTTGGCGAATTATGACACTGTTTATGTACGTGATGGAATGCATAACATTTTTTGTTTCAACAATGTCTCACCCAGCACAGTGGTCGTAAACTCTTAAATATATTTTACGTAGTAATAAAAATATAACTTGACATACATATTTATAAATAATTTATATTCAAATTACATCATTTCTATGACCAAGGGCAGCGTAAGGCATGGACAACATGGGCCACCGCCTATGCCTCGCGCCTCGAAGGTTTATGCATTACTTAAAAGCCGTGAACGCGACGAAAAAATTTTACTCGTCGTAAAACGATAAATAGTTTGTCAAATTTTTATTCATAAAAATGCAGTTTCAACTGCTTTTTATTTTATAAAATCCGTCTTCTTGCTCCACCAGAGGGCCTTTTAAACAATAGGTAGTCTGTTAGCGTTGGTCAGTAGTAGTCGAAATTCAATACGAACATTTGTTTCTTGAAAATTTGATCACAATTTAAATACAGCATTTACTTTTAATATTATCGATATGTCATCGAAAAGAAAACGTGTTGTATTATCATTAAAAGACAAATTAAAGTATTTTTTCGATTATCCGGATTTTTCCTTATCCGGACTACCTTCATCCCAAATTAGTCCGGATAATTGAGGTTCTACTGTACTTGAAAATGGAATAAAATTTAAAGTGAAAAAAAATCCAGAACTATTTCTCAAAATAATGTTGAAAATCAACTTTTCCACTGTACTAGATATGGCTAAGAGATACTAAAGCATAAGAAATGCCGTTGCACAGACTACTATTGGAGCATGATTGGAGTTCTGCATTTTCCATTAAGTTTATCACATGTTTAACAAACTAAGAGTTACAATTACAGATACAGTTCCTTTGACTTATTTGGTAATCTGGGGAGATTTGCGGGGTCCAAAGTCTTCAATTAGAACTGCATTTTACCTGTTGTTTCCTTCACATACTTTCATCATTTTCTCTATTCCTTGATTTTGTTTTCTAATTTCTGACTGAGTGTCTTGTAACATGCTTCACTTTCTCCTCCCATTTTTTTTCTTGTAGATTTTGTTATTAACGATTTTTAGTCATTAATAACAAATATTAATATAGTTCACTGTTTTTCTTATGGTATAATATAATTTAAATATGATTTACAAAATTACAGATGGCAGACGTAGAGATGAAAAATGCTAGTGACAAAAAGACGAAGGAGCCACATAGGCCAAGAAATTACAAGTTACCGGGAGGCATTTGGAGATTCACTCGTTCTCGTATGTACCATAAACGTGGAATGTGGAACGTGAAGCGTGAAACTACCAAGAAGGAAAAACCGAAGCGCAAGCCGAGAACCATTGTGAAACCTATTGGTGGTGAAAAGAATGGAGGAAAACGTGTGGTGAAATTGAAAAAGCAGGTAAGATGGTGTATTAAATGACTGTATAATGTGATATTTAATATGTAGTTATATTTCTCAAATTTGGCTGCATTAGAATTAATATACAGGTAATCCCCGTATAACACGGGGGTTACCCTATAGCAGTGTTTTTCAACCTGTGGGTCGTGACTTCCAGGGGAGTCGCAAAGTTTTACACGGGGGTCTTGGGTAAAAAAAAAAAGACAAGTGTTTGTAGGTCCTACACTACAATAAAAAAACCCTACAATTTCAGTGAGTAAGCTGTATCTGTTTATTTTACAGTACAATTGGTTTTTCAATCGATATTTAGGTCTCAACAGAAAGAAAATTAAATACATAGTTTTTAAAATCACTGATATAGTTTTAATATGACCCTGGGGGGTCGCCAGAAGTTTTTAACTTGTAAAGGGTTGTATTCAAGAANCTTCTCTTCTCCTTTGTTCTATGTTTATGGAGCTAAATTTTTATCAGATTATGTTAAATTTAATTAGAGATCTTAATATTCACACTACAGATTATCAAAAAATACCGATTACCTCTGGGTTGCAGACAATCCTTAAAAAAAGAGTACACTCTCTTTTGCCCAATTTGCATATCAGCTGTCAAACAAAGTTTATTTAAGCAAATTATTTGAACTTTGCATTTGTCATCATGTATATGTTGTGGCTGGATTGTTATTTAATTTAGCTGCTATACAAAGCATCTAGTCATTTTGTAATAAAGCTAACTAACATTCAGCAGGATTGTCATTATATTGCATTTTACAATACAGCTTACCATAGCCAGCTGTGTTGTAAAGCTCTGGAAATCTAGCACCTTTACAAAAATGTGAATTATTCACTAAGGTTAGGGACAAAAATATTAGGAAGTAAAAAAAAAAAAAAAAAACATATATTGTATAATCAAAATTATTTATTTATAAACTTGAAAATTATAAAAAGAGTACAGTATTTGAATTACTTCCTGATTTTAGAAAATAATATGATTATTTATAATAACTAATCAACTTAATTGTTCATTGGTAATTTAAAATCTTTAAAAACATGTAATCTTTAAACATATTGCTATTATTTAAATATTAATGTTTAGGTACATTAATATAATTAAGAATAACTTTTGTAAAATCACAACATAAATAAATAGAGGTAGTAAATAGTGCAAAATTAAATTATGAAAATGCATTATTATTGTATTATTTATTAATGCAAGATAAACTAGAATGATATTTAGATCCACAAAAAATTTTCTTTTTAAACAATGCACATCTGTTAGTGTGACACTGATTTTTTGCAGATTTGTATGAGCATCTTTGAAATCCTTGACCACAAAATAATGATTGGTTAGTTATGGCTTCTCACAGAGATATTGATCTTTTTGGTATTTCATCATTATAATCATTTGACGACTCTTGTAATTCATAATGACAGAACCAATTTTTAATTATTTTGGATTTAATCCCTCTCTTGTAAATTCTGTTTCTGAAATCAGCAATTTTCTCCATAGTATTTTTGGTATCTAAAGAATCACAATCTATTTTTGGTACATTAAGAAAAATACTTTTTCCAATATCTAATAAGGGNTTCTCACCTAAGATGTTAGAATGTGTATGGGGACACAATTTAGTTCAACAACTTTGACGCTTAATATCTAACTCCTGTGTTAAACCATCTGACTCCGAGTATGACCACTCTTACCACAGAAATTATTAGGCTTCAAACAGGGTGAACAAAATCATGCCCTCCACACACAGTCTATCATTCACACATATAGGAAAAAACCTCGAATCTTTTGCATGTCTTGAAATTTCAAGGTGTTCCGAGTCCAAAAATGTAAAAATTTGGGAGGGGTCATTTTTTGACCAAGCGCTACACTTTTCCTCTGTTATATATAACAGCCGGAAAGGTAAAAATTATCGAATACATATTTATATATTACTTAGCTTTTAGCTTTGGAATAAAACGTTTCTAAGCTCTATCTTTATTAGAACTCCATTTATTGAATCTTTTATTCTGAGGTCACATGATGACATTAGAATTTCAGGGTCTCTTTCGGTAACAAGTCCGGCTCTGGTTAGAGTTGGAATCAGATGGTAAGGAAAAGTCTGAGTTGGAGTTGGTAGATTTTTACACGATGGTATAGTCTTTTTCTAATCACACTTAACAGTTCATTTCTGAATTTTGACACAAATAGATGTATTTGTGCAGTGAAATTTATTTTGAAAAATTATTTTATAATTAAAAAAAATGTCATCAAAAGAAGCAAGTTTTTCACATTATGACGAAAAAACTGTTGATGATAACTCTTTAAACAGTGATGTATCAAAGCAGTGGCTGAAAGATGGAGTAGTATATTATGAGAGTTTACTTTTTGAAAATAATTTCATTGCAACAATATCTTCTGATACACTATCTGAAGATGCTATGCTGATAGGCACAGAATTATACAATAATACATTGGGTGTGTTGAATGAAAAAATTTTATAATTGATGACGAATTGATTTATGCCCAAGAAGAGTGAACAGAAGGAAATTTCGAAGCAGTTAAAGATGACTCATCTGATGACTATGTACCTGGTGAAAAAAAATATAGAATGAAGGAATATATTTCACTGGAATATAAAATCAAAGTTTTAAAAGTAGCAAAAGCCCACTGTACGTGGAAACTACAAACATTACAAAAAAAACAACAGATGTAGTCATTTGAAAAGAATGGATCTTTTAAAATTATGGGGAAAAATGTTAAATGTGGTGGAACTACTTTTGATAAATATTATTCGATTGATTCTTGGATATATGACCTCTTTGTCGAAACGAGACAAAATTATAAAAAAAAACTAAAAAAATCAATAAATAATAAGAAATAAATGAATGAGTAAATAAAAAAAAGAGGGGAAAAAGTATACACAACAAGAGAATCAAACCTGAGCACGCAAGCGTACGAGTCAGGAGTGTTACACTCATGCCACAGAACGTTCAAGCAGAAGTATGTGTAACTTATATACAAAGTGCTAAAGAAAACTTTAACTTTGTTTTTCCCGATTATATTTGAGTGTTGCACTTTACTATTTTACGGGTAGTACACTCACGTGGTGTACTACTTCTACACCAATGATCATCAAAATCTGTTTCCCCAAAGCCGTAGGGTTTCCTTGTAAGACAAAAATAAGTTTGTTGATAACTATGTTTGCTATTTTAAAATAAATTACATATGAAGAATTAATTCATAAATTATAATATATAATAATACTCTTCAAATACACAACAATCTATAATAAACCAATAACCGGTGTGAAATTCTTTAAAAAAATTGGCAAAAGTGTTTGATTCCCCTCCTGAGATCTTCCTCAGGCTTATTATTTATCTTCTGTTATAACTGGATTCTTTAATTCAAATGTTTTTTAAAAAATTTGAAATGTGACCTTTTCCGAAAAAAATATCCCAGAAGGGGAATCGAAAACGTTTGCTGGTTTTTTGAAGAATTTCATGCCAGTTATTGGTTAATTATAGATTGTTGTGTATTTGAAGTATATACAACCCGGTGTGGTGAGAAAGTAAATATTATAATAATATGAGTGATATATATATATATACTTTTTATCTAACAATTTAAAGAAAATAGAGGAAAATTCTACTTGAAGGAACACCGTTNCTTCAACTGGCCATCCAGAACGTGGTGCATCTTCAATATTGAAATTGCCAGAACGAAATTTTGTAAACCAGTTTTGGCACTGTCGTTCTGTCAACACATCATCTCCACACATGTACCACAATTTTTTCCTTGCTTGAACAGCATTTTGATTTTTTGGTAATAAAAAAGCAAAATATGTCGAAAATGATGCTTTCAATCTTCCATGTTTGATAGGACACAAAAAATAAACAATTGCACAAAATCAAACAAAATTTTTACAAATAAGCCTTAAAATGCTAGCTGTTAAAATATATATAGGTAATAAAGTTTAGAATGAAAATGATGAGCAAAATATGACTAAGCCGTCTAGTGGTAAAAAAACGAACTTACTTTCCGAACAACCCAATACATTCAATCACTAACAAAACATTTTCAATCTAACATTGTGGCCTTCCTCATAACTCAACAATCACAAATTTATTAGACACATATCATGTCATAATAAAAAATCTTTTAAAATAAATTACCTACTTACATAGTTTTTCTTGATTGGCACAAGCCTATGATTTTGTCATATCCCATAAACTTCTGACTATATTAAACAACAGCTTTGATATAAATCTTACAATAACATCCTGATTAAATAACTATTATCTGTCATTAACACAAAGTTATTTATTTTTTCAAGCATAAAATTTTGAAATAAGAGTTAAATATTGTTAAAAGGTCAATGATACTTAAATCTGCTTTCAATTGTCATCAGTTATTAATTGTTATTTATTATCACATATTATATACTTTTTATCTAACATTTTTATTATAACTTACTTAAATTCTACTTGAAGGAACACCGTTTATCTATTTATCTTATGAATTTGTATCACCAGAGTAAGTTGTAAATTGATTATAATAATAATCAATTTGAGAATGTACAGTACAGTTGTCTGTTTCAAAAATTCACGTATGGATAGTTCCTCGACTTTCTAAAACATATTTCTTAGAATGTGCATGGCTACCCAAAAGATTAACATTAGTTAAGTGTTATACTGTGAGTTCTGTTTATAGCAAAGGTAAAAAGAAAGATAAAAATTTTTTAACTTGTAAAAAACACTAAGAACAAACAACTATTAATTAAATTAATCACAAATAAAACAAAATGAACATTGAAAATTAATTCCAACAGATAGTGTTATTGGATTCAAAACAGACAAAATAAACTTAGTTGTTATAGAGATGTTTTTTGTCTGATAAAAAAATGTAGAGTAAGTTTGATGTAAAATGATTTGATGATGATAAAATTGATTTCAGGAATACACTGTGAATGAAAAGCGAAAGAAGGACCAGATCGAAGTGGACAGACAACTGATAGAGGCCATCAAAAAGCATCCTGAGAAAAAGATGATGTTCTCTTACCTGGCATCTGTCTTTCAACTGCGAAATAAAATGTATCCGCACAGAATGAAATTCTAGGTGGAAAAATGTGTAATAAAATTAGTTTGAGATTTGAAACGCTGTTCAGTTTGTAAATATTTCAACACTGCGACAGACCATTTTTAAAATTGCATGTCCAATGATCTTTGAAGTCATTTTTTTAGTGTAAAGATTGAAATTAGAGTCAAGAATATAAATCACAGACTAGTTTTCACTGTATGATTTATTTATTTTATATGACAATTTTTAAGATGGATGTTCCAGTTAACATATTATATTGGAATTATAAATGTGTTCTATTACACATGTACTTTGAAATGTCTACTGAAACATTCATACATACATATATATATATATGTATGTATGTATGAATGTTTCAGTAGACATTTCAAAGTACATGTGTAATAGAACAGCGGGGCCGGTTTGTATATATATACAAACCGGCCCGCTTTGGTGCATTACCGGTTGTGTACACTGAAATTACAATGCTCAGGTATATATGTTGTACACATAACTCTTATGATGAAGAATTAAAAGAACATAAGAAATAAAATACATAAAATAATACATCAATAACATGAAAATCAAAATGAAAACAACAAAAGTTTTTCATTTGTTGATCAATATACAAATTGATGACAAGTTGCTGTTGGTGAGCTTTACATGTTTTTCAATACTATTATTATCAAACATATATATTCTCGATTATGCAATATATAAGACACAATAAATAAGTACAATAAGCAGCAACTTGCCAATCAGAGAGAAATACTTGACGTTAAAAGTGCCATTGACACCAAAGTACAAACAATAAAGGAAATTGAATGTATGCTAAGCACATACAATTTACATGACAAAACGTATGGTCCTTGGTAACAATTATTAGAAAGAACTAAGATCATTAATTAAAATACAATAAATAAATATACGGCGATATTCATTTTACAGTTCTAAAATACAAATGTCAGATCACAATCTGCAGACACCCGTTAATCCTTGAGTTTGTGAAGTAGCCTCGCAGATCACTGTATTATGTAGTCAGTTCTTTATTGGAATTGTTTTTTTCTCTTATATACACTGGACAAGTTTTATCCATTGTGTTGTGACAATTCTGTACACTGTTTTCTCAAGCAGTTAGCACAGTTCGGTGAGTCATGTTTGTTTTGACAGTCTTTATATAAATGATTTCCGTTACAATGGCTACACATTTTCTTTTAAAGAACAATTTTTTGCAAAATGTCCAAATGATAAACAGCGATAGCGCTGTGTTATAGGGAGAAAGTCAAAGATAGGACAGGTTGTCCAAAGAAGATGGATTTTTCCTGCTTTTATCATATTCTGTCTAATTTGTGGAGATACTTCAAGAATTCAGGAATTTCTCCTAATTTGGCATTCGGGTTATGTTTAGAATATTGTTAAATCTCATCGATAATTCCATAGGCAGTTCGGTGAAATGTTTTGACCTCACATTCCATACCAATCAAAATAATAGGTTTTAAACATTTTTACGTCTAAAATTTTAACTTAAAAGTATGTTCAATGTCTTCGTCTAATTCAGACGATTCCAAAAATATATAACGTGACTAGTAAAATATTGATAGTAACGAAGTAAATGTAACTTCCGGGAAAAGTTATAAAAGTTTCGTGTAGAAGAGGTCATTGACGATCGCTATCATTACCGGCAATGGAACGGTAATGTTGAAATTCCAAAATTTTCTAGAACAGCGATAATTTAAAAACTATTGGAGATATTAGCATGAAATTTTTGGAGAAATTCACGTTTGGTATCTTCTAAGAGATGCCCAAAAATTTTCCAGAAATAACGAGCCGGAAGCGAGTTATAGCCCACCGAAATTTAACCGGAAGTAAGGGATAACTCCTTAACTACTGGGCCTAAAATTCCGAAATTTTAAACACGCACTCACGTTTTTAGCGCGATCAAATACCCGGAAAGCGTTCCGGTTGATCGGTCAAGATGGTCCGGATAATCGAGCCTGAAAAGACGGTATTTTCAAAAACGTGTAAAATCGTGAAAAATAACCCAATCTTAACAAACTTGATATATTCTTGATCAGTAAGAAAAATGCTTTCCAAAAATGTATAACATCCTTCTTAGGATCCAGCGCCCTCCATCCTACCGAAACATTAACCAAATCTCTGTATTTCAGCTTTCTTTTTTCTTTTATAGACCAAAAAATGGTGCAAAGTACCCTCAGAGAGAGGATATTTTACGCCACTTTAAATATTCCATTGATAAAAAAAAAGCAAGGAATGGACATGGAGCAATGTTACTTACTGTGAGAATTGGGGTTTAAGCATCAAAGCTTAAACCATTTTCCGACAACGGGAAGGTGAGTCGCGCTCACAGGGTCAGTGGATGGCAATTTAGGAGGGCGAAAATCGAGTGGGAGGTCGCGGATAAGTCGATAAGGTGTTGGCCGAGTACGAGTAAACACACATGTTTAAGATATGATATAAATTTAATTAGTAAACGCTATACAAAAAAGGATACAAATAATAAGATTAATAATAACAATTTCAACCGAAGCTCCAATAGGTAGTTAGCTGGGTTGTGTCTCGCGTATTTCCGACAGTTGGTCCGTCGTTTTCCGATGTCTCGAAGGTCACACCGATAACGGGCCCTGAGCCCTTTTTATACCAAATTTGAAAGGATGAAAACTATGACATTATTAATGATTTATACACACACCTGTTAGTGTGTTGATGTCTGGATCTAGCTAGTAAGGACCACTGGCACAGAGAAGTTTGTTTAATTTATTGATATTGGTGTCTAGAAGATATGATTTTATAATATAAATTTGTATAGGTTTGACGGCTCTCATCCATAAATTAACATTCAGCTGACAATAATTTCTGTAAACTGGTCAACAATCTACATATTGTTTATATCAAACGTCGCGTTTGACTACGAACGAGGCGATCTATTGCTGTAAACACGTGTCACTTGCAACCAAAGAGGGTGTAAGAAACCATCTCTTATTCCCGTCTTGTTGATATTAACGTCTATAGAATTACCTTTAAACAAATGGAGGAGATTTCCTTCATTGATATTTTAACATTCCCCCATTTTTTTTTATTCGAAAAGAGCGTCTCGGTCATTGATCGCAGAAGTCCCCCTTTTTCCCTTTATAGAAAAAACCCCGAGGTTTATACTGTTTTAAGACAGAAAAAGAATTTCAGACCTTCACAATACAAAAGTAGACAATTTAGAAATCAGTGTAGTAATTTATTAACAGTATCTGAGATATAAAAGAGATACAAAATTGGAAAGTCACATAATTTGATTATGATTCATATACTTAGAAGCATTGCGGACATTTTCTAGATTCGACATACTGTTATAACTCTTGGATCCTGGGTCCTCAGGTTAGTCTCACCATAATTCAAGGGGTACCCCGTTTTCCATGTCTTTTTGTATGAGCTTGTCATCACTTTGGTCTTTTTAACATGTTTGTTAAATTTTATCTACGAAACTTTCTTTATATTCAAAAGACCAGAAAATATAGTGTGTAAAGAACTTCCCATCTGAAATATTTAAAGGATGAATTCAGTTATTATAATTCTAATTTTAAAAACAACACAAGTAAAATAAATTTCAAAACACTTTTATTGGAAACTTTTTTGTAACCTTAAAGTAATTTCTAAATGTCAAACACAGGCAATCTTTACCGAATCTTTTCATAAAGTTTAGAATCTACAAAATTATTTTTATTAAAGCATTAAAATAACTTACAGTACGTATAAACATAATAAATGTTTTTCTCAATAACAATAGATTTTAAATGTTAAACCTTTAACTTTTGTTCCAATTTGAGATCGCAGCCAGCAAATCTTCTGATATCTTGAAAGGACGTTTGCATCTGAAAAAAGGAACAACACATTTAGAGGTCTGTAAATATAGAAAATAGTGGAATTTTCAAAAGAAATACGTTACAGTAGATGTAAAAGCAGAAAACAGAAATCCGGCTACGATACAAAGGAAAGTGAAGCTAAGACACATTGAAGAATAAAACAGTTTCAACGCAAATTTCATTTTCGAAAAGATGAGAGCAAAGTACAGTAGACTTGTTTCTAATAATAAAATGCCGTATAGAATTGTTAATACGTAATTGAATGGTCCGTTGAGGTGATCGGTAAAGCGCCAAAGTTCATCGTGTTGTGCCATAATTCGTTCCAATTCCGAATGCAAATTCAAATTTTCCTTATTCAGTAAATACAAATCTTCTGATACATTTTCGAATGCATTCATTAAAGTAAGTAAAAACAAAACAACAAAGAAATACAGATATATATTGATATATATATATATATACAGCAATTTATTGATGACTTCCAGAATAAAGTTTCGTGATGTTACATTTTAAAATATCAAAAAATAAACCGGGAAATTTTCTAAACAATCAGCAGAATTTATTATTCTATTTACTGGCAGAAATGTGCCATGTTTTAGATTAAGTAAATGAGAAAACTGGAAAAGCTTAAATAAAATAAAGTAATTAAATCTATTCATGCATAAATAAAAAAAATGTCAAAAACATGTTTGTTTTGGTGTTATATTATTTAACCCACACGCAGCGATTTCAGAAGTGCGATATTCCCCATTTTTATATATATATTTTTTAATCCTTTATAATTTTAATTATTTAATTGCTCCTTCCTCTCTTCCTTGGCGTGTTGTGAAATTTCTGATAGTTGGATAATAAACCGTTTTATTGTAATTTGTCTTTTTAAATTATTTTGAGTCGATATTAAAATTTGGAAAAGGGGGGATACCTAGATCGGTAAAATACGCGAATTTCTTCCTACAACTTCGGTTGTTGTTCGGGGTACAGTTAAGGTTTTAACGAAGTTCGAGCGAATA
>NW_019384460.1:1156001-1172556 GCF_000671375.1 Centruroides sculpturatus
ATAAGACGAAGTTGGACAATTCAGCTATCGAAGATAATAAATAAATATGGTATTTCTATTAAACTGTTTATGGATTGTACGTATGATATAGAGCAGTATAGTAAAGAAATAATACATAAAGTTATGGAATACTCTATTGTCCAAGACATTGAAGATATACAAAAACGAGAAAATACAAGCTGGTATACAACAATTCTAAATTATCCAGTAAATAACAACTATATATTGACAAATATAGCTTTCAATATTAAAAAGTTTTTTATGCAGATTAGGTTAAATAAAAATGAAATAATTATAAATGACAAATATATAGATTATACCCAATCTAAATGTCCGAATTGTACAAAAAATTTATCTAAAATTCATATTTTATGCGAAAATTGTGACGAAAAAGATAAACTACAAAGGCTCCAGATTGAGCCACTGACTAAATGTATTAATGAGCAGGAAATGTACAAGACATTAGATAGAGCTGATGTTAACACGATTTATAAGATATATAACTACGTCAAACAACTAGTTAAATAATAATTATGACAAAATAGTAATATAAATATATTGATTAATAAATGATAAATACTAATATTGTTAAATAATTATTATATGAAATGTTAATATGCGTTTATTCAAAATTAAAACGCCTTGTAACAGGCGAAAGCCTTCTACGCCAATAAAGATTACTTACTTACTTACTTACTTAATACAGAAACTTTGCCTTATTGTTAAAATAATATTAATTTAATCCAAATTTATAAATGCACTTAATACAGAAACTTTGCTCTATTGTTAAAATAATATTAATTTAAATTATTTTTATAAAAACATTTAATGATAAATACGCAAATTTTGCGTTATTGTTAAAATAAAATTAATTTAATTCAAATTTATAATAACATTTAATACAGAAACTTTGCCTTATTGTTAAAATAATATTAATTTAATTAATATTTGTGATCAAAAAATTAATTTTTTGATTTGAAATAATTTCATTTAACAAATTTTTATTTGCAATCTTAATTTATAAAATTATTTGTAATTTTAATTTCGTGATCAAAGCTTTCCAAACCACTGCTGCTTACGTGACTGTGGAAAAAATACTCAGGACAAGTTTGCGTTAATTACTATCTGAATAATTTTGCCGCATAAAAGTTTTTTCTATGCTTAGCATCGCACTTTGTCCTAGTGTAAGTTTCTTTATTTCTGGAGTTACCTCTTCATCTCTATCGACTATTGATTCGAAGAAAATAAAACTCGGATACGTTCTATGTTTTCCATGTCTTTTTGTATGAGTTTGTCACCATGGTTTTTTAACATGCTTGTTAAATTTTATCTACGAAACATTCTTTAAATTCAAAAGACCAGAAAATATGGAGTGTAAAGAACTTCCCATCTGTAATATTTAAAGGATGGATTCAGTTATTATTATTGTAATTTTAAAAACAACACAAGTAAAATAAATTTCAAAACTTACTTTTATTGGAAACTTTTTTGTAACGTTAAAGTAATTTCTAAATGTCAAACACAGGGATTCTTTACCAAATCTTTTCATAAAGTTTAGAATCTAAAAAGTTATTTCCATTAAAGTATTAAAATAACTTACAGTACGTATAAACATAATAAATGTTTTTCTCAATAACAATAGATTTTAAATGTTAAACCTTCAATTTTTGTTCCAATTTGAGATCGCAGCCAGCAAATCTTCTGATATCTTGAAAGGACGTTTGCATCTGAAAAAAGAAACAACACATTTAGAGGTCTGTAAATATAGAAAATAGTGGAATTTTCAAAAGAAATACGTTACAGTAGATGTAAAAGCAGAAAACAGGAATCCGGTTACGATACAAAGGAAAGTGAAGCTAAGACAGAGTGAAGAAAATATCAGTTTCAACGCAAATTTCATTTTCGAAAAGATGAGAGCAAAGTACAGTAGACTTGTTTCTGATAATAAAATGCCGTATAGAATTGTTAATATGTAATTGAATGGTCCGTTGAGCTGATCGATAAAGCGCCAAAGTTCATCGTGTTGTGCCATAATTCGTTCCAATTCCGAATGCAAATTCAAATTTCCCTTATTCAGTAAATACAAATCTTCTGATACATTTTCGAATGCATTCATTAAAGTAAGTAAAAGCAAAACAACAAAGAAATACAGATATATAAAACCACCAATCATTACATTAACCGCGATTCCCACTTCAATACAGCAGAAAAGGGGTTCATATTTAAAGGACTTTGCTTTCTCTATAGCAGGATAAAATAGAAAATTTATTATGAATTGAAGGGATATCGTAAAAACAGTAGTCGCAATTACTGCAAGAAGCCGTACATAATCGATAATAACACATAATTGATTTTTAGGAAAACGATATGACTCTTTCAATTGAATTTTCGAATTTAGTTTGACTTTCTTAACAATGCTGAATATTACTGCCAAGGCCAAGAAAATAGTCGCAATTATTATTCTGATAAATATGTCATACTCGTATATCGAGTACGAGGCAAAGCAAGGCATTAAATCTGATATGTAAGGAATTATCATGCAGAGAAGGACAATTGAATGTACCCAGTAAACACATTCAAGAAATATGACGTAAAGCTTCGAAATTTTACGCCAATAAACATCAGTGTTTAAGACACAGGAGCAAGGCGTAAAAAATTCCCAACCGTAGATCATAGACATCGAAGTAAACGAAGAGAGAAAACACGGTAGACATATTTCCTTTTTAAAATTTAGATCTGTAACGCTAGCGCTCGAGACGATTCTTCTCATACTTTTGAGCAGGCTATTATTTGACAAAAATAAAATTAGTAACGGAATTAAAAGTAATTGCAATATTTCTGTAGAAACCAACTAAATGTCAGCTTTAGAATAAAAGGTTTCTGCTTATTCACAGATATAAGTATTGATTGCATAAGACCTGTACAGTACTTTTAGAACGTTTACGTAATAAATACTTACGCAAGTCATTGCGTGCCTGAGTTGTATTTGAGAGCTTGCATTTATTTCTGCAGAATAAACCAAATTAATTCATTATTAATTATTAAAATATTTTAGATTTTTTAACCAAATGATCGAACTGTTTTAAATTCGAATTTGTTATTGCACATTGCATCGATTATAGAACGACTGTAAATGTTCCAGAAAATTGATCAAATTGAAAATAGTTCGTTTCATGTTGAGCAATTCTCATCATTCTCAGCGGTAGATCTTATAAAACAATAACTATGGTTGCTGAAATACTGAATATAAATGGAGAAGTGACGTTAAGTAGACACTTCAACGTCACTTCTTAATATAATGATTATCTATAATTAATAAATGTAATAAATATAATGAACATTTCACCGGTATCATTATAATAATGGGAATTTTGCTAATGGTTTGAGCTTAATTTTAATTCTATTATGCTATTGAAAAGTGATTTATCGTTTCGCAAATCATTAAAAAAAAAAAAAAAAAAAAACACTGATAGAAGAAAACTGATAATCTCGCGTATTAATTTTGAAAAATTGAAAAATCAGTTATTAATGTTACAAGTATTATGTAACGTAACAATAAATATAATTTTCGATTATTTATTTTTATTAATTGTAGTATCATTCCTGTCTGTTCATATTTGAAGTCGTTAATACGAGTCATACTCGAGGGAAAATCAATCTTAAATGTTGACTTTCAACGTAAATCGATGAAAAGAATGGTTTATAGCAATATTACAAGGATTGTCGCCATGTTTACTGCGACATCTCTATACTTTATCTATATCTATATATATAAATATAAATATATATATATAAATGGACATGTATGTCCCTATATTTCACTTTTTCGCCAAAACTACACATCGCACGTGAATGGTGTTTGTATGTGGTGGTAGCCCCAAGTCTCTATTCGTGCATAGGGGTGGTTGCGTCTCGATAGCTATAAGGGTGCGGGAGATATGGACTTGAAAGTAGTTGAAAGTGGCTTTCTATTTCGAATGTTTTGTTTGAATTTGTTCTAATTTGTTCGAACAAATTCGAACAATATTCGAATTAAATTCGAACATAAAATTCGAATATTGGTTCGATAATAGAACGATTGTAAACGTTCCAGAAACGTTGAAAATAGTTCGTTTGACTGGACGTGAACAGGAAACGTTCAGAAATAGAATCGGAACCAGGTCTCTAATTAGTCTGAAAATGGGGGACCTAATTCTTGCATTCTGTGAAAACGAGTAAGATTAGCTTGAATGTAATTATCTTAATCTTCACTATCGTTACTTTTTAAAAACCCAGCAAAACGGGTCCTTGCAGCTAGATTCTAGATTACTTAGAAAAACAGTGTTTTATATGTATATAAAAAAACTATATTACATACAAATGTACGAACAAATAAAATCAGCGAAGCGGGTTCTTGCAGCTAGTTATTGAATATAAAGGAAATAATAAATGTAATTCGAATTTTGTGACGCCAATGCTAAAAAGTACAGTAGAGCGTCGTTTATCCGAAAGCTGGTTATCCGAAACGTCCGTTATCGGAAAGCATTCCAGTCCGGAAATTTAAATATTCGCTAGTGCTGTGGCGCTGCAATCTTCGGCTATTTCTTGGGTTACTTAAATATTTTACGTTTTTGATACTAAATTAACATCTGAAGTATAATTTTTTATTGTTTTTATATTTTTCAATATATTTATTTTGTTTGTACAAAATAAAAAAATAATTTTTAACGATACAATAGTCTTCGTTAGGCTTAACATCGACGAAAATTCAACGTGAAGCGACACGCAACGGAGAGAAATTTCAACATGAGATAAATTAATATATTTTTTCGTACATGATTCGTTATCCGAATCACCCCAGTCCCCAATTGATTTGGATAAACGACGCTCTACTGTATAAACAATATCGGAAATATGGTGAAGTTATAGAAATTATGCGCAAAAATTGATAATAAAGAGTGAGTTCATTTTGATTATGCGAAATGTATTGTTATTAGTGAAGTATTGCATATAATTTACACGACATAATACAGTAGAGCGTCGATTTTCCGAATCAATTGGGGACTGGGGTTGTCCGGATAACTGATATTTCGGATAACTGATTTACGTACGAAAAAATAGTTTAACGTATCCGATGTCGAAATTTTTATCCGTTGCGTGTCGCTTCGCGTTGAATTTTCGTCGATGTTAAGCCTAACAAAGACTATTGTATCGTTAAAAATTATTTTTTTATNCCATGTTGTAACAAGTAAAATCCTTTTTTACTTTTATTAAATGAACAATGAATACCAAATGATTAGAAAAAATACTGTGATTACTGATTAGCTTAACCGGGTAGGCTATTATATTATTTTTTACAAGATAATTTAATTTTCATTACGTTAAAAAATGTATTTTTAAACTGTTTCACTAGTTATTAATAAATAGGACTTAGTAAGTTTATAATAGTTGCAATAAATTCTTATTAAAATGCTCATAGTTTTATTTCCAAAACCAACATTTACTAATTGTCTTTAGTAAAACCTAGCATGTACCAAATTCTAATAGTAAAAGTCCGTAAATCATCTCACTTTATAAAAATCCTTACATTTACCAACTCATGTTGGTAAATCCGAAGATTTACAAGTAAAACCTAGGATTTACCAGTATATGGGCTTTTACAGTAACATATAGATTTAATGACTAATACACAAACTGTGCCTTATTGTTAAAATAATATTAATTTAATTCAAATTTATAAATGCATTTAATACAGAAACTTTGCCTTATTGTTAAAATAAAATTAATTTAATTCAAATTTATAAANATTTAAATTTGCCGACTGAAATTCTTTCGGATGATTGACTTTCGGAAAATCGACGCTCTACTGTATTAATTTCGTGCACTATTCGTTTATCTAATAATAAATTATATCGAAAGCTTTAGAATATCAAATGCCATTTATTTCAATGGATCGCTCAAAGAATGGAATCAAAATATTTATCCTGGCAGAAAGTATGATTCGTCTAAATAATTTCATCAGTTAAACATGGAAGTAAATGCCTATCTGCCTAGAAAGGGAATAAACATAAGTGCATTCTGCACTTTATAGAGACTTTCTTATTAATTTATTGGATGGATAAACATTAATTCACTATCATGTTTATTGAAAAATTAAAATTCCAAAGAGTTTCTGGAAATATCGCATCAAAATTTTATTTCACTTTCAGTGAAATAAAATTTTATTTATATAAGTAATTAATACATTTATAAATTATATAACATTTATATAAGTGACTGCGCAGTAAAATTTTAATTCAAAGCTAGCTTTCAGACTGCTTTCTACGCAGAAGTATTGCATTTACTTTTCCGTAAGAAAAAAATAACTGCGAGTAATTGTTTTCAATTAAATTATATATTTTATTTTACCATCGCTTAATTCACTTACTTAAAAAATATGATAAGAATCATCTTTAACGAAAGTCCTGCAGTTGATCAAAAAGAGGAAATATGTCTGCAGTGTTTTCTCTCTTCATTTACTTCAATTTCGATGGTTTACGGCTTGGAATTTTTTACTCCTTGCTACTGTAACTTAAACACTGACGGTCGCTTTCGCATACCTTTCAAACTCTACATCTCGTTTATTGAATGCATTTATTGGATCCATTCCTTTCTTCTTATATGTATGACACTTCCTTACGTATCGGATGTAACTCCTTGCTTTTCCTGGTTCTCGGTATTCGAGTATGACATATTCGTCAGAGTAACTGCTGCGAGTATCACTTTGGCCGTGGCTGTAGTATTCAGTATTGTGAAAAGAGTTAAACTGAATCCAAAAATACAATTTAAAAAGTCGTGTCGTTTTCCTAAACATCAGTTATATGCTTTTATCAATAATCTACAACTTCTCGCAATAATTATAACTGTTACTTTTACGATAATCATTGAATGTATAATCGCTTTTTTATTTTACCCTAGTTTGGAAAAAGGAAAGACCTTTAAATATGAACCATTTATCTGCTGTATTGAATTTGGTATCTGTAACACTTTACTCGTTGGTGCTTCAGTACACATCTTTACATTTCTCGTTCTGATTCACTTTATTGTAATGAAGGCATTCGAAAAAGTATCAGAGAATTTGTATCTGACGAGAAAGAATATTCCAAATTTGAAATCTCAACTGAATGAAATCATAGCGCAACACGATGAACTTTGGAATTTTACCAATCAACTCAACGGACCGTTCAATTACGTATTCGCAATAATGTACGGTACTTTGTTATTGGAAACGAGTCTATTGTACTTCATTTTCAACTTTTCTGAACTGAAGTTTACGTTGAAAATATATTTTTTATTAATATGTGCTTCTAATAGCTTTTTCTGTATTTTAATCGGATTCTCGTTATCGGCCTTCACATCTGCTGTAATGTATTTTTGTCGAAATTCCAAGATTTACTACATTTCCGAATTTTTAAAATGCGTTTTAATTGTTTTGTTTCAGATGCAAACGTCTTTTCAGGACATCAGAAGATTTGCTGACTGCCATCTCGAATTAGAACGGAAATTAAAGGTTTGATATATTTAAAACATATCCTTACGTACTAAATCGTTTATTACGTTTGAGTGTAATTATAATACAATAATATAAGTTAATAACTTTTTAGATTTTAAATTTTATGAAAAGATTCGGTAAAGAATCCCTGTGTCTGTCATGCAGAGATTACTTTAAGATTACAAAAAGGTTTCCAATAAAGGTAATATTTCTAAGACAATGATATTTTTGTAATTTCAATATTGATGCCTTAATTAAATTCCTTATTTAAACATTTCAGATGGGAAGTTCTCTACATTCCATGTTCTCTGGTCTTTTAAATATAAAGAAAGCTTCGAAACATAAAACTTAAGAACTGCACAGAAGATTTTTATTTTGAAAGACGACTCGAAATGATAATATTATTTGTTAATTTTACACGTCGCAATCATTAAAATTTATTAGAATTCACAAGTAATTTGCTTGTGAATTCTAATAAATTTTCGTTTATGAAGACATGTTTTAATTAATTAACTTTTTAAAATAGTTACGAATAGGAAAGAAGAAATGTTGTTTTCTTGTTCTAATTTTCGAAGTTCACCACTGGTCAAGCGGTTCTTCGTACCCTGTACACTGGGCGTTCGGTCGTGGATTTGCGCCTCGCTTAAATGTGGTATTTTCCGGATTTTCTCCACGTCTGTAACTCTTAAGTTTCACTTGAAAAGACCAACCGAAAGGCATTTTCCTAGGCTGATCGCTCAACTGTTGCGTTGCCTTAACGAACAAACATTAACTTTTGAAACAATATAATTACAATATTAAATAAGTTTTNGGTACTTAATGTCACGATGAAAAATTCACTTTTTATCGCTTTAGGGTACGTAATTCCTTTCAGAAATATTGCCTGCCTTTTATCAATCATAATCAAATCATAATGTATTATATTATTTTTTTATTTTACTTGTAATCTTTGTTTTCGTTTACCCAGATTTTGTATTCTATGAGAAACATTTCGAACATTTTTTGCCGTGTATTACTTCAATCATTTCTTTTCAGTAGAGAGTTTATCATAGAGTTTACTTATGTGAAAATATGTAAACACATTTTAGCACAATAAGAAGTATTTTACAGATAAAATATTAATTTTTAAACAAGAATATAATTAAATGTTCTTCAAGTGAATATAGGCTAAATGTGAATTTCAAAATATAGACGTTTATTATTAATTTCATGTAATATAAATTTGAACGATTAAACAATGTACCGAAAATCTATAAAAAATTATAATTTTATAAATTGATATTTAATTTCTTTCTTCGGTTAACGTGTATTGTTTTCTATTATAAATCTATATTTACGCGTTGTTTCTTGATTTCGGAGTGCTTAAAGAAACGTGGCACAACTTGTAAAATGTTAACACCTGTTTTAATTATAATAATATTAATCTTTTTTCTCGAAAACGTGAAGGTTTATACGAATAATACATTGGTTTGACTTGTCCACGGTTTAATTCATTCAAACACTAATATAGAAAATATGAAAGTTTTGTATTTTGTACAAAGCGATAGATAACATCGAAGACACTTTCTGTAATTACATTTATTTCTAGTGTAATAGTTAGTTTAATCGAGCATTGTCTGTGATTTTCTCTTGAAATTCTTTTTCATAATTTGTGTACAATGCATATTTGGAAAATTTCTTAATTATCGAATATAACCGATAATTAATTAATAAGTTAGAAATTATACATCATATTTAAGTTTTACATAATGAAAGATAAGTGGACGGTGTCTTTTCTTACTTAAGCAAATTTCGAGGAAAACCCTAATAAATTTTTTATCTAAACATATACAAACTAATTGTGTAAATTAAATACGCATTATACACGTTAGTTCTTGGTTTCATGGGTGATAAATAAAATTGTTATACAGAACGAGGTAAAGTAACTTTACTTTTTTCTGCCGACTCCGAAACCCTGCCTTTACATACAATAGAGAGGTTGAGGCCTTTTTATGACAAGGTATGTGAATGCCGTCTTGCCTCCCAGTTATACAGTCTGTTACAAAAGTATACCACAAATTTTGTGATTTTCAAAATTTATTTAAATTTTTTATTAGAAAACAGTTTGATACGACTTAAGACAATTACAAATATATCATTTTCGAGCTCTTTATCTTTTAATGATAATATATTAAAAGTTATCACTTTTTACTTGTTAGCAAAGTATAGGTACACTTTCTAAAATTACATAAAATTAATTTTTAAATATATTTTAAACAGTTAGTATTTGGTTTTACCCCCTTTGGTTACAATTACTTGAAAAACGTTTTTAGGCATGGAGTTTATTATTTTTTAATTGTTCATTCTTAATTTCATCTCGTGTATCCGTTATTGCAATTTTCAATTGATTTACAGATTCATATTGTTTTTCATTTTGTTAAACAATGGCTGCTAAAATCCCTCATAAATTTTTAATGGAATCTATATCTGGACAACACCAAGGCCAATTAATATTACATCAATATTTTCTTTTTTAAGTCAATTTTTTGTTGACATTAGGACACGAATGGGAGCATTATCTCATAGAAACTACCATTTACGTCCTCCAATTAATGCATCAAATGTAATCATATTTTTGTCCACAAATACTAAATTAGTTTTTTCTTCTCATCCATTCCATTTACCTTCAAAATTATCCCAAATAATTATAGACCCATGGCTTATTTTAAATCCGCTTTCTCTTCTTAAATCGTGCCAATAATATGAAAACCCATCGGGACCATATAAATTAAACTTCTCATCACTAAACATTATTTCTTGCCATTCTTCAGTCCATTCCATCTCGTCTTTAGCCTAATTTAAATTCATTGATATGTGTTTAACAGTTAAAGGTAGTTCCAACTTGATTTTTAAATATTTTACATTGGGATAGTTTTTAAAGTTCTCCAAAGAGTTGCGTGAGATACATCTATTGGTATTTCAGCAGCGGCTNTATGAATTCCATGTTGTACGAGTCACTTAGATTTTACAAATACGTGTACCGGGCTGTGAATGGCTCACGTATTTGTAAAATTTAAGTGACTCGTACAACATGGAATTCATATAAAACGGAATAATCAATGATCTTATAGGGGGGTCGACTGTACAAAACATTATCTTACAAAAATTATGTTTCTGTGCTTATAAAATATCGTTAAGTACATTATAGTGAGTGGTTCAGAAAGGAATATTAAGTCTAATAGCACTTTTCTCAGAGGGAAAACTTATCAAATATTAAGTCTCACTATATTTTAAGTGCAATTTGTATGAAGTTAGAGTTTCGGAAGAACGGCTTCTACTGTACTATTTTAGATGCGATGTTTTGATTTTATCTGCGTTTTAGTAAAGTACGCCATGAGAATGCACACTAAGAAGGGTTTTTCGTAATTCCCCCGCGGGAGGAAAGAAAGAGCATTAAGGCTTAACCAGAAGAACGACTTCTACTGTACTATTTTTGAAATGTACGAATGTAGATAATGATTTGATCTCCTTTTTCTGTTTTAAACAATTTCAATTAAAATACTTGTTTGCGTACTTTGTGTTAAAAAATCTACCTAAAATAAAGTTTGTTACATTAAATAATTTCGAATATCTCGCATTCAGAATTAATTAGAAATTGTATTACTTTTAATTCTACAAATTTATAACAATGTCTGAAATGTTATCGATTTAATACCCCTAAGTACTCAATAAAGACCAAACGCAATTAAAAACAAAAAAATCGCATCTAAAATAGTACAGTAGAAGCCGTTCTTCCGGTTAAGCTTTAATGCTCTCCCTCTCCTTCCGCGGTGGAATTTTGAAAAATTTTTTTTTAGTTTGCGTTCCCACGACGTACCCTAACATCGTACCAAATTTCACCTGTTTAGGTTCGGGCGATGACGAATCAGCGACTCAGTCGGTCAGGACAACGGCATTGATTACAATTTCTAAACTATTATTATTTTTAAACAATCTTTATTGTTTAACAATAATAGGTAATTAGTTCTTTATTTTGGATTTATATGAAAATAATAAACGTCGAACGATTTAAAAACTATGCGTGGACAATTAATGCATAATCAAAGTTAATTGGCCTATAGCAAATAATCAATTTGATCAATCAATGACATTAATATCTTTTATTNGTAAGTCCTGCAGTTGATCAGAAAGAGGAAATATGTCTGCGGTGTTTTCTCTCTTCATTTACTTCAATTTCGATGGTCTACGGCTTGGAATTCTTTACTCCTTGCTCCCGTAACTTAAACACTGACGGTCGCTTCCGCATACCTTTCAAATTCTACATCTCGTTTATTGAATGCCTTTATTGGATCCATTCCTTTCTTCTTATATGTATGAAACTTCCTTCCGTATCGAACGTAACTCCTTGCTTTTCCTTTTTCTCGGTATTCGAGTATGACATATATATCAGATTAATTGCTGCGAGTGTCACTTTGGCAGTGGCTGTAGTATTCAGTATTGTCAAAAGAGTTAAACTGAATCCGAAAATACAATTAAAACAGTCGTGTCGTTTTCCTAAACATCAGTTATATGCTTTTATCAATAATCTACAACTTCTCGCAGTAATTATAATTGCTACTTTTACGATAATATTTGAATGTATAATCGTTTTTTTATTTTATCCTGCTTTAGAAAAAGGAAAGACCTTTAAATATGAACCATTTATCTGCTGCATTGAATTTTGTATCTGTAACACTTTACTCGTTGGTGCTTCAGTACACATCTTTACGTTTCTCGTCCTGTTTCACTTTACTGTAATGAAGGCATTCGAAAAAGTATCAGAGAATTTGTATCTGACGAGAAAGAACATTCCAAATTTGAAATCTCGACTGAATGAAATTATCGCGCAACACGATGAACTTTGGAATTTTACTAATCAACTCAACGAACCGTTCAATTACGTATTCACAATAATGTACGGTACTTTGTTATTGGAAACGAGTCTATTGTACTTTACTTTCAACTTTTCTGAACTGAAGATTACGTTAAAAATATATTTTTCATTAATATGTGCTAATATTAGTTTTTTCTGTATTTTAATCGGATTCTCGTTATCCGCCTTCACATCTGCTGTAATGTATTTTTATCGAAAATTCATGCATTTACTACATTTGCAAATATTTTAAATGCGCTTTAATTGTTTTTTTTCAGATGCAAACGTCTTTTTAAGACATCGGCAGATTTGCTGACTGCCATCTCGAATTAGAACAGAAATTAAAGGTTTGATATATTTGAAACGTATCTTTATGTAGTAAATCGTTTATTACTTTTGCGTGTAAATTTAATATAATAATAGAAATTAATAACTTTTTAGATTTTGAATTTTATGAAAAGATTCGGTAAAGAATCCCTGTGTCTGTCTTGCAGAGATTACTTTAAGATTACAAAAAGGTTTCCAATAAAGGTAATATTTCTAAGACAATGATATTTTTGTAATTTCAATATTGATGCCTTAATTAAATTCCTTATTTAAACATTTCAGATGGGAAGTTCTCTACATTCCATGTTTTCTGGTCTTTTAAATATAAAGAAAGCTTCGAAACATAAAACTTAAAAACTGCACAGAAGATTTTTATTTTGAAAGACGACTCGAAATGATAATATTATTTGTTAATTTTACACGTCGCAATCATTAAAATTTATTAGAATTCACAAGTAATTTGTTTTAAACGTCCGATAATTAGTCTTACTTTTGTGGTCATTTGTCATTTAACAAAGATTCGCGTGTTGTAGTAAATTAGGAAATTTCGCGCTGCGTCGAGTAATAAATCTAATTTTAAGATCGGCATCCGAAAATTGGGCGAGAAACTCAAAAACTTTACGTTAATATGCACGTAGATTTACAGATGTATATCACTCGACGATAAAGACACGTAATGATTGTATGATTTAATAATGTAATGATCTATGATGACAATGTGAAATAGACTGCGAAATAATTTAATTTTAAAATAAAACGTCGTAAATTATAATTCATCAAAAAACATTTTATTATATGAAATGTTAATGATAAAAGTTCATGCTACCTCACTTCTTTTAACCGAATTCTTTCTTCTAAATAGAAATGTATTGGACAAAATTGGTAAATCAATGTATCGAACAGTAATATTCTGAATATCTTTTAAGATGAAAGACACAATCGATTGTTTTTTGTTATTACTTTTTTTTAACTTAAAATAATTGTTGAATTATAATTAACGAAAGACATAATTTCACAGAAGTAAATGTCTTCTCGTTTGAATTGTTTGCATTTATATGAAGACACGTTTTAATTAATTAACTTTGTGAAATAGTTACGAATAGGAAAGAAGAAATGTTGTTTTCTTATTTTAATTTTCGAAGCTCACCACTGGTCAAGCGGTTCTTCGTACCCTATACACCGGGCGTTCGGTCGTGGGTTCTCGCCTCGCATAAATGTGGTTTTTTCCGGATTTAATCCACGTTTGTAACACTTAAATAGGGGCAAGTTTTACTTGAAAAGACCAACCGAAAGGCATTCCCCTAGGCAGATCGCTAAACTGTTGCGTTGCCTTAACGAACAAACATTAACTTTTGAAACAATATAATTACAATTTGAAAAAGGAAACTTTTTTAATGTATAATTTTCTTAAAGAAAAAGTTAATTGAATCCTATCAAGTTACTATATTAATTATAACTTAGAACATTCCTACGGTACTTAATGTCACGATGAAAAATTCACTTTTTATCGCTTTAGGGTACGTAATTTCCTTTCAGAAATATTGCCTGCCTTTTATCAATCATAATCAAATCATAATGTATTATATTATTTTTTTATTTTACTTGTAATCTTTGTTTTCGTTTACCCAGATTTTGTATTCTATGAGAAACATTTCGAACATTTTTTGCCGTGTATTACTTCAATCATTTCTTTTCAGTAGAGAGTTTATCATATAATTTTCTTAAAGAAAAAGTTAATTGAATCCTATCAAGTTACTATATTAATTATAACTTAGAACATTCCTACGGTACTTAATGTCACGATGAAAAATTCACTTTTTATCGCTTTAGGGTACGTAATTTATTCCAGAAATATTGCCTGCCTTTTATCAATCATAATCAAATCATAATGTATTATATTGTTTTACTATTTTACTTGTAATTTTTGTTTTCGTTTACCCAGATTTTTTGTTCTACGAAAAACGTTTTGAACATATTTTGCCGTGTATTACTTCAATCATTTCTTTTCAGTAAGAGGTTTATCATAGAGTTTACTTATGTGAAAATATGTAAACACATTTTAGCACAATAAGAAGCATTTTACAGATATAATACAGTAATACCTCGACTTACGCTACCTTGACTTACGCGAATTCAAAGTTACGCGATTTTCAAATCTCGTCGATTCGTCTTTTGTTTGAGTGTCACGCAACTCTAGATTACTCACTCTCCCCACGCTATTGTTCAGCTTACACGTTCGGACGTGTCGCGCCGAATCGACACATAGCTCCAGTTTATTTTGTGTTATTTATTTCTGTGTTTGTTATATCTACGGAGACGACAGACTCTATGTGATGATTTCTCGTAACCGTGAACGAATCAAAAGACGAGATAAGATTAACGAGAACATTTATTAGTTTACATACATCCGACTTGGAATTTACACAAATTGCGAAATTATACCCCGACTTACGCGGTTATCGCTCCGTCCCACCTATCGCGTAAGTTCCGGGTATTACTGTATTCATTTTTAAACAAAAATATAATTAAATGTGTTTCAAGTAAATATAGGCTAAATCTAAATTTCAAAATATAGACGTTCATTATTTATTTTGTGTAATATAAATTTTAACGATTAAACAATGTAGCGAAAATATATAAAAAAATTATAATTTCATAAATTGTAATTTGATTTCTTTGTACTGTTCGCGTGTATTGTTTTCTTTTATAAATCTGTATTAACGTGTTGCTTTTTGATTTCTGAGTGCTTAAAGAAACGTGGCACAACGTGTAAAATGTTAACATCTGTTCTAACTATTATAATATTAACCTTTTCTCGAGAACGTGAGGATTTATACGAATAATCCTTTGGTTTGAGTTGTCCACGGTTTAATTCATTAAAACACTAATATAGAAAATATCAAAGTTTTGTATTTTGTAGAAAGCGATAGATAACATCGAAGACACATTTTGTAATTACATTTATTTCTAGTGTAATAGTTAATTTAATCGAGCATTGTTTGTGATCTTCTCTTGAAATTTTTTTAATAATTTGTGTACAATGCATATTTGAAAAATTTTTTAATT
Organism: Centruroides sculpturatus; assembly: GCF_000671375.1. Taxonomy (NCBI): domain Eukaryota; kingdom Metazoa; phylum Arthropoda; class Arachnida; order Scorpiones; family Buthidae; genus Centruroides; species Centruroides sculpturatus. Next base: position 1,171,796 of record NW_019384460.1, read on the forward strand.
ATCGAATATTGTTTTGTTTTGTTGTTGTTGTTAAGTTCCATCAAGTCGTCGTCGACTCCTGGTGACTGCATGGACAAGTCGTTTCTTGTCCATGTAGTTTACTTGGCAAGAGTTGAGGAAGTGGTTTGCCATTGCCTTCTTCCTTGAATGATGTGTCACGCGCGCGCGGGGAAAGAATGCCTTCCGGGAGGACTTTTATGGGGAACTGGCCTCCTATTTAGTCGTTATTGGCAAGGAGAAAACTCGGAAAACTCCAAGCAGCCAGCCTGTCCGATCGCGGCACGAACCCACGACCGAACTTTCCAGTGTTTAGGGTCCAGTCACCACCGCTATGAGCGGCAACGGAGACCACTCGGCCACTGGTGGGCCAATTATCGAATATAATTGATAATTAATTAATAAGTTAGAAATTATACATTATATTTAAGTTTTACACAATAAAAGAGAAGTCCTTGACGTCTTTTCTTACTTAAGCAAATTCCGAGGTAAACCCTAATAAATTTTTCATCTAAACATATACAAACTAATTGTGTAAATTAAATACGCATCATTCACGTTAGTTCTTGGCTTCATGGGTGATAAATAAAATTGTTATACAGAACGAAGTAAAGTAACTTCACTTTTTTCTGCCGACTCTGAAACCCTGCCTTTACATACAATAGAGAGGTTGAAACCTTTTTATGACAAGGTATGTGAATGCCGTCTTGCCTCCCAGACATACAGTCTGTTACAAAAGTATACCACAAATTTTGTGATTTTTC
>NW_019384461.1:0-7446 GCF_000671375.1 Centruroides sculpturatus
TACTGAGATGAATTAAAACATAAATAAAATGTTTCTGTCAGTTATACTTCAATATTTTTTAATCTTTTTCGTGATCTTTACTTTCCTGGCTGTTATACAGGGAGGGTGCAAAAGTAGGTATACATTTAAGAATCTGAGAAATACAAATGTTTGGTGTTCATTATTATTATTTTTATTGTCTTTTATTAGTTCGTAATCCTTATTTGTGATCTAACTTGTAGATAAAAATATTTTTTCTTCCTATTTTCTCCCTGTATGTCTTTTTCCATAATAACAACTGTATACATACATACGACCCCATTATCTCAGCACCTCCTGAAACTCTAACCACCAAAATTTAATAGCATCAATCCCTCTAATAAACAAACTTCCCTGCAAAATTTCAGAAACTTTTGGCAAAAAGCACAGAAGTTATTATGCTTCAAACAGGTTGAACAAAATTGTGCCATATACATACTAACATCAGTACTTTAAAAAACAAAAAAACTCGAATTATTTTGCATTTCTCAATGTTTTAAGGTGTCCTAAGTCCAAAACTGCATTTTTTTACCAATCATCATATTTTCCCCGTTATATGAGCCATTCACAAGCCAAATCAATTAACTCCACATTTTGAATTTTTTTAAATTTTAGTGTGAAAGCACTTGATATACTTGTAATTTTTTATATTCATAATAAGTTTCCCTAATAACAAGGAACAATATCACTTAATGACAAAATTTTATTGCCATAGAAAAAAATTTTATTTATTTCAGAAGCCAATCTAATTAACTCCATACTGTAATGTTAATCCGCCAGTGCACACTGCGATTGCAATGCTGCAGTGTGCACTGACCAGTGCTTCATAGATAATGAAAAATTATTTAATGTTATCTCATCACAAAAAGTAAGTAAAAGAAATCAGTTAGTTACAGTCCAACTGCCACAGAAGTAAGTATATTTGTGGAATATTGAATAATTGTTTTAATTTTGGTGCCAATTGTTTTTAGAAAAAAAGAAAAATTATACCTGTTATATCAAGATGGATAAAACTTTAAATAATTTTTTTCATTCCTCCTATTAAACATGATTCTTATAAAAATTTAAGAACAAATTGACATGATAGGACCTCAAGTACAGCTGATGAAGAAAACATCATTTATGTTGCTGAATAATCAATTCAAACAAAATAATAAATAACAATCATTGTAACAGTAATAGAACAAGCTATAGAGACTTACATAAAAATATATAACTTTTTGAGTCTATTTCATTTCCTATCACAGACCAGTTCAGAAATAACAGTCAATTAGTTTGAAGAAATAAAAATTTTTCTTAAGACATCATAAATAGGTTATTAAAAAATTACCACATAGTTTAAAAAAATGATCAAAGTTATGCAAAGTAACAGAACATTTTTTTTTTTTGCAAAAAAATTTTAATAAAAATGTACGCTAATGTGAAGACTAAATTTGATATTACTATGTTTTTCACTTGTCAAATTGATTAACTCCATCAATCACACCAAAATTGTAATAATAATAACGATTACAGCATATCTATGCTATCTTATACATTTTATATGTGGTTAAATAAAAGATACATCTAAAATGTATTATTGTAGATGTATCATACATTCTACAATGTTTATTTGAATTTATATTTTACAAGAAATTTTAAAAATGAATGTATATTACTTTGTCACTTTTCTGCATGTTTTGTTTTATATAGTTAATCAATTTGGCAAGTGAGCAGCTCATATATGAGCCGTTGATTTTGAAAGTGGGACAAATCCATTTTGTTATTGCCAGATATTTAATGGTTTACATTTGAATGGATTTAAAAATATTCCTTAAGCATAAAATATATAGCATAATTCTATATTTTTTGTGGTCTTATTTCATGTAAATTTAATATGCAATAATGGTTATCCACATTAGGTAAAAAAAAATCAGGGTTTAGGTATGCACCAATGGACTTGCCTCACTTTCAAAAGCAATGTTTTGTTGAAAACGTTGATTTTCTTTGAATGGAATGTAATTATAATAACAAAAAAACTGTATATTTTATTTATTTACTTATTTATTTTATTTCAACATTTCACACTTCTTTCGAAAATTACAATAAAACAAAAATTTAATTTTATAGGAAAAAGTATTCAGTAATAAGTTGCATGCATATAATTATATTTCTTAGTTTAGATCATGGGCGTCCAACCTGCAGCCCAATAAATGTGTAAACAAAACCAACAAATTTTTAAATTTATTTCTATTTATTTATTTCAATGGCATAAACTCAAAAACAAAGTTTCACAAAACCGTAAACCTTCATACATATTTTATTTTTGAGTGGAAAGGAAATATTTTCAAATACTTGGAAATGTGTGAATGAGGAAGGAATATTAAATAAAGTTGGAGTTGTGACTCAAAGGATTATACACAAAAATTTGAGAAAAGGAGAGAGAAAGGCCAAAAGATAAAAAGTAGTGAAAAAGGTTAAATAGACCTTCTGTTAAGCAAATATTGATCCTTAATTTTCCAACTTTCCTCATTTTTTATCAATGTATTAAGAATACTCTTTCCTCATATTTCAAGTATTCTCAATAAACCTTTGCTGTTTTTTCTTTTTTGTTGTTATTGTTGTTTTAGACCTTTTCCCACTCATAGAGCACCTTTGCTGGAGGGCTTCAGAGAGGGAATCTTCACTGTTGATTGGCTGTTTAGAAATAAACACCATGTCTTTACTAAAGATCGACCAATTGCTGCAGACTTAAGTTTTGGCATTTCTTACTCTGAGAACAATGCAACACAGTGTAATCATTATTTGAAGAGATAAGTTTAAACAAAGCAATTATAAGTTATTAAGTTGTGGTAAGCAAAGCAATTATATTTTCTTGCCATTTGCTGAATCTTAATGTAGTATATTTCATATTGTTGTGTATTATAGTTAATTTTACGGTGGTCCAAGTATCTGTTTTGGTTTAATTGTATATTCAATACAATACATGGGTGATCTCTCGGGGGTAAGGTATCCCAAGAAGTCTTTCAAGGGAATATTGTCCCTACTTCGGTGTTACTAACTGGAAGAAAACCCGGTAAACTCCAGAACAAATTAATCAAATTCCCACAACAACATATGGTAATCAATGGTAAATTAATAATCGATTAACAAACAATTCAGATGGTGGTCTTGGAACAAATTATGTTCGTTAACCGATCACCCACTGTATTAAGTGAGATATAATAAAATATTTATTAATTAATACATAAATAAAATAAAGAAATAAGATAGAATGCAAAAACAATAAGAAATACAAATAACAATAAAATTAAACTTATAAAAAATATTTTATTTTTTGTTTTTATCTAAATAAAAAAATATCTTAAAAAAATATATAATATTTTCCTTTTTAGATATTGAAATTAAACTTTTAATATTCAATTTTTTCCATTATGAGCATAAGGCATTTTTAAAATTAATCAAATATTCATTACAAAATTTATAAATACTTTATTTAATATTATACAGGGTGAGTTAAAATTATGTGAACACTATTTGAGAGAAAGCATTTACTCAAAGTTTGCATTAAACAGAGTCTCAACCTGACCACCAGCACGATTAATGCACTCAAATCAAACGTTCAACAGTACAATTTAGTGCCAGAACACCGGAGATTGGGGAGGCCATAACAATGGTCCATCGCGACCAATCAGAATAGAAAATGAAACAAAGATTTAAGATGTTAATTAATTAAGATGTTTCATTGATAATGTTTAATTAAAAATTAAGATTGTTCACATAATTTTGACTCACCCTGTAGTTTGATTAAATCAAAATCAATTGCAAGTTGATTTCTTTTTGATGAAATCAAATATCTCAAATTATAGAGATAGAGTATTAACATTAATTCAACTCTCACATTATTTAAATTTGTGAATTATTATATTACTATATTTATTAACTATTTACATTAATAAAACAATGTTTCTCTGATATTTTGGACTTTCAATATATATATATTATATATATATATATATACACACACACACATCCTGAGGGTAATCTTTTCAGGTTGAAAGTACTTATATATTATAATGTTTATATGATTTTTACATATTCATTAAATTAAACTATTTTTAGATCAAATTTATTTAAGCTTATATAAATACCTCAATATATGTTGCTACATTAAATGGAAGACATTTTGATGTCTTGGTCTTTGAAGATACATTTGTCTTTTCAGCAGTCTAAAAATAAATTAATTGTAGTTTTTAAATTAAATAGCATATTTCCTTTAAATTAATTTAATAAATTATAAATCTTTCAATGTCAAATAATGTTCTGATATTTTCATATATTTACCATATTAATCAACATAATTACATTAATTTTTAAAAAGTATTACTTATTTAAAAGACAGTCATTAAGTTTATAGTTTAGAAATTTAATTAAAACAAATTCTTTTTTAACTATAGTATAAAATCTAGAATGATAATATACTATATTGAAGTATATTATCATTTTTATATATACAGTAGTACCTCAGGATACGAACGCTTCAGCATATGAAATTTTCAGGATACGACATGAAATTCAAACGTATTTTTGTTCCATGGTACGAACAAAAACTTACTGTATGATGTTACATTAGTTCACAGCGCCACNATTACATTAATTTTTAAAAAGTATTACTTATTTAAAAGACAGTCATTAAGTTTATAGTTTAGAAATTTAATTAAAACAAATTCTTTTTTAACTATTCATTATATTCTTGAAAGGCATTACAATGGAAAAAACAAGACTATCATTTTTATATATACAGTAGTACCTCAGGATACGAACGCTTCAGCATATGAAATTTTCAGGATACGACATGAAATTCAAACGTATTTTTGTTCCATGGTACGAACAAAAACTTACTGTATGATGTTACATTAGTTCACAGCGCCACTGCCATAATCACATGTTTCTTCTGTTCATTGGTCTCAGTCTGAATGTTTGCTTCATCATGGAAGGATCTCGCTCGATAAAGGAAATCTTAAAGTATTATCAGAAAGTGACTGATTTTATTGAAAAGAAACATCCCAAAAAGGTTCACACTGGCTGAATTGCTGCTCAGTTTAATGACATTTGCTTAAATCATTTTAGAAACATTTTAAAAAGTAGGCAAAGCCAAACAACCTCTTTGAATAGATATTTTACCAAGCAACATCTATCCAGTGAAAGTGCTGGTGGAAGTGAAGGAAAGAAAGCAAAAAGCAGTGAATAAAAAAATTTCAAAAATATATAAAACAGAAAAGATAAAAAAAAATTAGGGTTAAGTTATTTTTAAGTTATTGTCACATCAAGTTATGTAAGTTAAGTTTTAGTATCATTTTCCTTCTCCCTCTCCTCCGCCACCAGTTTACACCTCCGCCATTGTCTATCCTCAAAGGTAAAGTGCAAATAAAACTTTTTTTTTTTTATTATTCTATTATGGTTATTTATAAATTTACAACTATAAAATGCATTTTTCAGTGTTTTCCTTACTATAGTTATTTTTTTTTCAATGTACTACTAAGCTTTAATTTGAGTGTGTTTTTCTTGTTGGAACGAATTATTTGGTTTTACATGTAATCGTATGGGGAAAAACGATTCGCTTTACGACATTTTCATGATACGATCTCAGTTTCGGGACAGATTAATTTCATATCCTGAGGTAACACTGTATATCAAAGATTCGGATATATTATGCTTTTTTGGCCCCAAATTTGAAAAGTACTTGAGTCAATAAATTTTAAAATATCAATTGCCATCAAATTTCTTTTTGCAAAAAAATACAGTATTTTATTTCTACCATCATCCTTGAAACTTCAACTGCAAGTGAAACAAAAAATTTGTGAAGATCTAAATAAGCAAAACAGGTGGACAGATCAATTATCATTTACCTTTACTTTTGATATTAAAAGTTGTTTATTTATTGGTTTTAAGGACTGTCTCCTCATTTACAAGTTTCTGTGAATTTCAAATTTTACACCTTTACATAAATTGACATTATTGAGTCAATTTACATAAAGATGTAAAATTTCAAATTTACTGCATAATGTGTAAGGAAAAGATTTCTATTTTTGAAGATTTCTGTGTAAAAATTTTAGAACTTTTAAAAAATTCTAAAATTTTTACACAGTAATAACTTCATTTTCCTTTTTAGAGAATTTTTACTGTTTCTAATTTTATAAGTTTTGATTTCTATTATATGTTCAATATTTTTTATTATTGTTATTATTAATATCTTTATTAACAAAAAGGGAATTGTCCCTGTTGCAGGGGGTTGTACAAAGTTGACTTATAAGTTACATATTATTAAAATGATAAATAGGATATCAGTATTTAACCCTTATTATACAATAGTTTAAATATTGTTTCATTATTAACATAGATAAATTTTAGTTTGATAGTCACAGTAATATAGTTATACAATAAAAGTCAATACTCTCATCTATACACACTGTAAAATATACGACTTACTTCTGACTCTAAACCAAAACAGTACTTATTTCAAAATACTTTCACTAACATTTTCGAACTTAGAGAACTAAGTTTGAAAACGTTAGTGAAGGTATTTTGAAATAAGCACTGTTTTGGTTTAGAGTCAGAAGTAAATGAAAGTCAAGTTATATGATGTTGATAAAGTAAAACATACTCACATAGATTTACAACATTTTTGTAATCTTAGTGAAATAGTTATACAAGGTATAAAGCTCTTTTTTATTCAGGTTATTTAGCAAATTTCTATAATCATGGGATGAATCACTTTGGAGTATTTGAGAGATGTTGAAAAAGTCACGTACATTTGAGAGTTTTTGGCATTTCTGAAGTAAGTGTTCAATAGAAAAGTCACCAGAACTGCACCATGACCAATAATTGTTTGACAGATCAATATAAATATTGTTAATATAGAAGGAGTATTTATTTAAACATAGTTGTGCAATTAGTCTTTTCACATTGAAGCTGATTGGTTTTATCATGTAAGGTTGTGAGGAAGGTATTTGTAAAATTTTTAAGTACCAAGGATGATAAGTATTATGATTTAAGCTATTTTGACCCATATTTATAGAGTGAGAGATCACTGATTCCATTAGCATAGTATATCCAAACTTCCAGTCTTGAATATTATCTTTGAATAAGTCTGATACTCCAAAAGAATTTAGTACATTATTTAATTTGGTTTGCCAGAGTTGTATTGTGGTAGATTTTTTGCTGCATTTAATTATTTCATGGTGCAGAAAGGCAATATTACTGTCACACTTGAATTTTAAACAATAGTAGAATTTAATAATTTGTTTTAAAAACAATGGATAAGAGCAGATATGGTTGTTTTCGTAGCAAATTGCATATCCTGGGATAGTTCTTTCTAGATGAAGTAGTTTGCAAAGAAAGTAAATGTGAAAGGTTTCTAGTTTATATAAATAATCAAGGCCCCATATC